>NW_024081608.1:307716-331535 GCF_003009895.1 Hyaena hyaena
AGCCTAAGTGTCCATCAACGGACAAATGGATCACGAAGATGTGGTTTATCTATACGATGGAATACTACATGGCAATGAGAAAGAATGAAATCTGGCCACGTGTAGCAACATGGATGGACCTTGAGGGTGTTATGCTGAGCGAAAGAAGTCAGGCAGAGAAGGACAGATACCATACGTTTGCACGTATAGGAGGATTACGGGGAACTTAATGGGGGACCATGGGGGAGAAAAAGGGGGAAATGGTGGGGAGAGGGAGGGAGGCAAACCACAAGAGACTCTTGAATGCTGAGAACAAACTGAGGGAAGATGGGGTGGGGGGAGAGGAAGGGGGGGATGGGCATGGAGGAGGGCACTTATGGGGATGAGCACTGGGTGTTATGTGGAAACCAAATTGACAATAAACTATTTGAAAAAAAAGAAAAGAAAAGAAAAAGCAGAAACGTTTGGCAGAAGCTGGGTTGCTATAGCAACGGGAGTACCAGTCTGCCCATCCCTTACCTGGGGGGGAATATTTGAAGGGAAGGGAGGGGAAAGAGGAATAATAATTTCTGAAGTTTTTCAAAGTTGAGTGAAACCTGCATTTCACACTCAAGACGGTGGGACCTCACTGAAGAGAGGACAGAAGCGAGTTGCCACCTGGTGATTTCGGGCGACACTGGAGAGCTGAGCTGTGGCCCTGCTGGGAGCCAGGCGGGCGAGGCAGGCACCCAACTGCACGGTCACTCGTGTGAGCACAGGAGTGGGTGTGACCTGCAAGCGCGGGCGGGAGGGGACCACATGCACACGCACACACTGGAAGCGTCCAGGGCCTTGGAAACACACCGCCATCTGGTCCGACCCGCGAATCTAACACAGCAGACTTCTCAGCGGTAAGCAAACGGAGGAGCCTCTCCAGAGCGATCGGCCGCTTCTTGGCCAGGGTATGCGAAAGGAACGTGCCCTTGAAAGTAAGTCAACCCCAAGTACAACAGCACTTCACCTCTTAAACGCTCCCACGGGGAGATACGAGAACAGAAACTGTTCATGTAGCTGAATACATCTGGAAGGCTAAGATACGAGCGTACATCATCCTAAATAAAAAAACCCTGAGCCTTAGTATTTACCAGTACCCTGCGTGGCGCTAAGGGCTGTCATCTCTGTCCCAGCAAGTGAGCGGCCGGACTTGCGGGAACGGAGGCCTCGGGGGCACCTGCCTGGGCCAGGAGGCCACGTGTGGCTCCTGTGAGCCCAGCGCCGGGTCAGTCCCACCGGAACGGACACTTCGCCAGAACAGGTGTGCGGGTGGGACCTAGGAAGGCGAGAAGACACCGGCACAGTCAGTCCTGAGGACGTGCCCCAAACTGACCACACGGTGCACCATGGCCACACCGCAGAAGGACTGAGCGCGGGCAGGGACGTGGGAGGCCGGCCCCTTGGATGCCGCCGCTCAGAATGTGCAACAGGGATACCCACACTGGGACACGGTCCAGCACTTTCTTACAAGTTAAACACAACCCCACGTCCACCACAGGACCCACCGCCCCCCAGAGGTGCTCGCCCAGAAGACAGCAGGTGTCGTTCAGACTTGCACACGGACGTTCATGGCGATAAACTCACAAAACCTGCATTTGTGTGGATATAAATGAGTAAACAGCGTACACAAATAGAAACAATACACTGTCCTCCGAGGGGAGGGAGGCCCAAAATTTGAGAGACTAGCACGTCAGGAAACTCACTAATTTTATCATCAATTTTAAAGCCAAAAAACACTAGATGACAGAATGACAGTTTATAAAATTAGCAGCCACTCCTAACAAAAATTCATAATAAAGTATATGCCAATAAAAAACTAAACAGTATGCTTTAAACAAACTAGCTCCCCAAACTCAACAGCGACTACATTACTGCTGATGCACAGACACTAATTCAGCTAAACTGGAAAATACAATGGGAGCGCCACACCTCACCCTGTCATCCGACACTGTGGCAGAGGCTTCCACGGTGAGAAAAAGGAAAAAAATCAACAAATAATAGGAGGATTATTATTGGCATACACTATGATTGTACGTCTACAAGACTTAAGAGACCAAAAATTATAAAAATAACAAAATCTGAGGGTGGCTGGCTGGCTCAGTGGGAGGAGTAAGGAGTGTAGCTCCTGATCTTGGGGTTGTGAGTTCAGGCCCCATGTCTGGCATAAAGATTACTTCAGTAAGTAAACTTAAAAAAATTGGGGCACCTGGGTGGCTCAGTTGGGTAAGCGTCTGACTTCAGCTCAGGTCATGATCTCCCAGTTTGTGAGTTCAAGCCCCACGTCGGCCTCTGTGTTGACAGCTCAGAGCCTGGAGCCTGTTCAGATTCTGTGTCTCCCTCTCTCTCTCTGCCCCTCCCCTGCTCATGCTCATGCTCTGTCTCTAAGATAAACAAACATTAAAAAAGAAAAAAAAAAAAAAAAGAGGGAACACCTGGGTGGCTCAGTTGGTTGAACATCTGATTCTTGATTTTGGTTAAGGTTGTGATCCCAAGGTCATGAGATGGAGCCTTGCGTCAGGTTCTGTACTGAGCATGGAGCCTGCCTGGGATTCTCTCTCTCTCCCTCTGCCCCTCCCCTGCTCTCTCTCTCAAAATAAAGAAATAAAAATAACAGAATTTGATAACGTGCTTGGGATGAAAAAAGAAAAACAGACACATCAATAGCTTTTCTTCTATGTCAGCAACAGACCATACATAGAAGGGAACTGATACGACATCCTGTTCACAAATGTCCACGAAAACTGTAAAACACCGATGAGTACAAGTAACAAGTAACAAGAGAAGTAGAGCGTAACCATATAATCGGGGGCACCTGTCCCTTATTGTAAGACATAAAGGGACATGAATAAATAAGATACCAGGTACCTAAATAAGATGTAATGTAAAATGCCACACGTTCAAAATTGAACACACACGTAACACAATTACAAGGAGAACTATAACTCTGACTTCTGATTTGCTTCGGAAAGAGGCAAATGTGACTTTAAACCTCATATGAAGAGTACTTGTCTGAAAAGAGGCAACACTCTTTTGAAAAGAAGAGTAAAAGAATAAAATAGAAGAAGGAAGCTTTTGATTTAGGAGATATTCATATTTACTCTAGAGCTTCTATAATTCAAAAATCACTGTTGTTCTGCCATAGAAATACACCCCACGAAGAAAAGGGAGAAACAGAGTAGAGTCCTGAAAAAAAATCCAAAAATATACAGATAGTGGCATTTATTTTGAATGATAAAAGAATACTTTCAGGAAAAAAAAAGGTCGGGGGGAGCTAGTTTCTTACCACACACTGATTTCTGATGGAATAAAGAGCTAAATGTTATCTTCCAAGAAAGAAAAGAAGGGAAGGGAAGGGAAAGGGGGAGGGAAGAGAGAAGGGAAGAGGGAAGAGAAGGGGGAAGGGAGGGAAGAGGAAAGGGAAGGGAAGTGGGAAGGGAAGAAGGAAGAGAGGAAGGAAGGGGTGGGGAGGGAGAAGGAAAGGGTGAGGAGAGGGAGATGGGAAGGGAGGGGACGGAGAGAAAAGGGAGAAACTTTATTAAAATAACATGTAGGAAACTATTTCTATAATCCCGAGATGGTGAAAACTTTCTTAGTAAACGTGGCGGGAAACCCCGATGCCAGGAAGGAACAAACTAACTACACAAAGGTGTTCTAAACAAAGTAACAAGGCTAAAAACCCATTGCGGGGAACACTCGCAACATTTATGGCTGCAAAGGACAAAATCCCTAATATACAAAGAGCTCCTACAAATTAGTTAGAAGAACACAAACTCCCCAGAGCCACGGGTATTAACCAGCAGCCAGGGGAAAGCAGGACGCCTTTCACCCTTTGGGTGGCAAAGAGCACGGCTGTGTCAACTGTTGTCACTTTCTGGGAAATACTGTCAGCGCGGACTAACGTTAAGATTTTAAGTACGTTCACGCGGTGACCCACTCTCCCAGCGCAGGCCCCAGAGACGGGACCCAGTCCACGGACAGCACGCCTGTCTCAGCGTGACCGGCGTGGCGCAGGCCAGGCCCCAGACGAGGCCCGGCGGTGGGGAGTGAGTGAGGACGGCGTCACCTCGCCGTGGACTGCTGTTTATCCATGTCCTGACTTGAACGGTTGTTACTCACCTGCTAAGTAAAAACAAAAAGCAGGGGAGGAGGAAGGGAGGAAGAAGGAGGGGGGCACAGGAGGGAATTCTAATTTTTCTATATTGCTCAGATTCTTATTATGAGGATGTGTTTCATAATATTTAAAAACTTACTTAAAAATATGCTCCATCCGGGGCGCCTGGGTGGCTCAGGTGGTTGAGCGTCCGACTTCGGCTCAGGTCATGGTCTCACGGTTCGTGGGTTCGGGCCCCGCGTCGGGCTCTGTGCTGACTGCCAGCTCGGAGCCTGGAGCCTGTTTCAGTCTGTGACTCCCTCTCTCTCTGACCCGCCCCTGCTCACGCTGTCTCTCTCTCTCTTTCTCTCAGAAATAAATAAAACATTAAAAAAAAAATATGCTCCATCCTGGGGCGCCTGGGGCCTCAGTCAGTTAAGCCTCCAACCTCGGCTCAGGTCATGACCTGCGTTGGTGAGTTCAAGCCCCTTGCTGGGCTCTGTGCTGACAGCGCTGCAGATCCGGTCTCGCCCTCTCTGCCCCTCTCCTGCTTGGTCTCTCTCAAAAATAAATAAAAACATTTCAAAATAAAATAAAACATGCTTCATTCTAAGATACAAGAGAAAAATCGCCTTGGCAAATCAAAGTCGTTTTTAAAACAACCCTGAAACGACGGTATCACTTGCGGGGCAGCTGGAGGGAGCGGCCAGAGGCGCAGGGTCGAACCGCAGGCTCTTCTGCCTCCGCGACCACGAGCCCTTCAAAGCCCTTTGCCCTCCTGGCTGAACGTGCGACACCTCACAGGTCTTGGGGTCCTTCCCGAAAATCATGAGCAAACCGCTATAACGGTCACTTCCGGTTTGTAGCGCCAGGCCCGGGGTGCCGGGAGGCCTGCCCAGGGGCAGCGGCCTCACACCATCTTTCCTTGTATTTGTCTCCCCCCCCCCCTCCCTTTTTTTTTCTTTAAAGGCGAAGAGCCCAACTTGGTGCTTGGACTCGGGAGCCTGAGATCAGGACTGAGGCCGAGTCAGACGCTTAACGCACTGAGCCTCCGGGCGCCCGTTCCGCACCTTTAAGGGGAACATTCTATTCGGTCCGCACCCGCCGCGGCTCTCAGCCCGCAGGACACAAACGCGAGCGAGCAGCGCGGGGACCCCGGGGGCCCGGGGTGAGGCCCTGGGGGCAGGGTCGTAGCCCCGCCGCGCCGCTCTCCGCGCAAGGAGGTTCGCGCGGCCTTCGAGCCGAAGCGTTTTCCCTTTTTCTCCGGGGGGGTGGGGGGGTGGGGGGGGACCAGTCGCTGTTCCCGCGCCCTGTACCGCAGTGGCCGAGGCTCGCCGCAGGGGGACCGCCCCGGTGACCAGGGCGCCCCCCCCCCGCCCCCCGTGGGCCCAGTGGGCAGGGCAGGGCGTCACGGGGTGGGGGTCGGCGGCGGGGCGGAGTCACCACCGCGGGAGGGGTCCACGTCAGAGCGGGAGTCACGCGGCGGGGTCGCCACGAAGGCAGTTGTCACCGAGGCGGGGGTCACCACCAACCACGGGCAGGGGGCGTCACCGGGGCGCGAACTCCAGGTGAGGTACTAGAGCGGAGACAGCCGTGGCCGCAGCACCCCGGTCCACGACGAGACCCAGCGTGCCGGCCAACGCAGCGCGCAGGCGCGACACGGGCCCACCGGAGTGGGCGGGACCTACACAGGTCGCGTCTGGCGCCTGCGCGCTCCTCTGCTTCCGGTCTCGGGCGGCCCGGAGCCTGCGTCTGCTCTGTTCTCGAGCCGGGGCTTGCGGCCTTCGTCGCGTGCTCCCGGGCACCCGCCCAGTCCATCCTCCGGACGCGGTCCGCCACACTGGCCACGCCCACCTCGTCCCTGGCCTCGGGCACATGGGCGGGGCGGTCCAGTGCCTACTTTAGGCTGGGGCGAGGCACTTTGGCCTGGGATCTGAAGGCCCGCGAGCGTAGCTTTTGTTCTTGTGACCAGGGCGATGTCCACGGTGTCTCGGATTCACTTAGGAAGCCTTGATGACGCCTCCCAGCCAGACAGGGTGAGCTCTCCGAAGTGTAAACCCAGAGGTCTTTCTCCGGTGCTTCTCCCGTTCAGGACGGTCATGTCTGGCCTGCTAGAAGGCCACCTCCTTTTCTGTTTTGTGCACACCTATAGCTCCGGGCAGAGACAACAAACAGTGTAGTACGCATTCAATAAACATCATCTGAATAAACCAGTAATTCACCCATCCCGCTCATTAGTATTTTCTTGAAGGAAAGAGTCAAGTTGTTGATCATGGGAAAAAAAAAAAAACAACTTCCACCACTGTAGCAGGATTGTTGCACAGAAAGTTGTTGCACAGAGTCGTGACACTGAGGCTTTTCTTTCCGGGAAGCAACTTTATTTGTGCCAGCACTGGCTCAGTTGGGTTTGCGCCTGAATGCCACGTGGTGTAGTCTTTTATGCATTTTCGCCTTGTCTCCCATATATGGGTAGTGGATAGACACACGGTCTGATTGGGTGGTCTCATGTTACAGGGTCGTGAGGGATGTCAGGTAGCCAGGTGGCTTTCCCTTATCTTGAGGTCTTTTCTTACCACATTCCTTAGGGAGGGGACTCTACTACACCCCTAGTGATAAAGTTTCAGCAACTGCTGTGAACGGAGGGAGGACAGAACAGCGGTGCAGCCGGGGAACCCAATACTACTGTCCAGTACAAGGTCCTGCGGGAGAACATTACCGGGGCAGGGATGAAGGAGCACACACTACATGGGCTGGTCCTCGAAGAAGAAAACACACTTGACAACAGAGGACAGAACGGTAAGGCGAAATTTGGGGGGAATGAAGGCTGTCCCAAGGGCAGAGGGTATGCTGTGCATCAGCCCCGGGAGCTTCACGGGGTCAGGCACGGAAGCTGGAACCTGCCCCGTGAAGGTTCCCGAGCAGCGAGCAGTGGGAGCACATGACCAACACGCTATTTTCAGAGCCTTATTTAAAAATGATTAGTTCGTGTACTTGGCAGACTGCTTAAACCATCCTAATGGGTATGCCAAATAGCAGACACCCCTTCATCCCTGAGAAGCCCCACTCCCTTCCCCTCCCCAGAGGCAGCCAACACACCACCTTCCCAGGATATGCTGGGCACATCCAGGAGTCCAGGCAGTTCCGTTCTGACAGCACCCCGGACAGTTCTGCACCTTCTCACTGGCTAAACCTTGGAGGGACCTTTCCATTCTGGATTCTGCAGCCCGACCCAGCTCTTAGTAGCTAAGGTCTATGTCACAGAACATACGTACCATAATTTATCTGTAAGATGGAGCCCTGGGGTATGGGTGATGCAGGCCCAGGACACAGAAGGGAAGAACTGCTGCCCAGAACCTACAGCAGAGGTTTCCCCCCAAGCCCCATCCCGCCGGCCAAGGACCCCAGAACCACAGCCGCTAACACGGAGAGTGGAAAGCACATTGCCAGGGGCTGATGTCGCATCTGACAGCAGACAGCAGGTTAGTTAAGCGAGAGATCTAAGTGAGCCCTCTAAAGCTGGTCATGGTCAGCAGGCCTGCGGGCAAGCCTACAGGGCAAAGTGACGGCCCGGGCACTGGAGGTGGTGGCAGATGGACCCGCGGGAGGTGCTCCCCACTACAGCCAGAGGGCAGGATCACTGTACTTGGTGGCCCGCGCCCCACCTTGAATGCACACAGAAATCCGGCCTTGGGCCAGCTCTGGCCCTAGAGCTGCAGGCTTCTGAACAGTTGGTGAACATGTGAGCACAGGGTCGTGGTGATGAATGGGTCAGAAGATGCATCATCTTCTCCACTGAGAACAATCGTAATGAATTCATCTACTGAGTGCAGGTGCCAGAGGCTAAGTGCTTTCCACATGTCTCAACCACTTCGGGAGAGGGGGACACAGGAAGAAATGGAGACCCTGGAAAGTGAAGTCAATGGCCACATCACACGGCTATGCGGGCCCACCGCAGCCACGGAGCACAGAGGTCCCAAGCGCCCCATCGTCTCCACACCAGGCAGGCACTTGGCAGAGGGCAGTGAGTGAGTTCCCCCTGATCTCCCCCAGCCAGGCCTGTGGACACAGGTGAGATACCACAGGAGCCTGGCCTCCCTTCTGCAGCAGAAGAAAAGATGCCAAAAATGCCCTCAGATCTCTTGGGAGCACTTCTGAGCTTTCTATGAAGTTGCGCATTTTGTATGAGAAAAGTAGGTATTATTTTTTGTAATCAGCAAAAAAAATTTTTTTTAACAAAAAAACTAAAAACGAAAGAGATGATGAAGAAAAGTAACACGTGCAGGCCGCCTGTTCAGAGGAGCAGGGCAGAGCGCGTGTGGGGCTCCACCGGACAGCGTGCCGCTGAGTGCGGCGGCTTCCGAACACACCGGGCTCTCCTCTGCTGTGGCCGTGGCACACAAGGGCTGGCTGGGTGCGCGCGGTCTCCACAGACAGCGTGGCTTTCACCGAGAGCCGCCGAGTGAGCAAGCTCCACTCCTTCTGGAGCAGGGGCCAGGCCTCTGCCTCCAACCCCACGTGTTTCCTTTTGTTTTTCCTTCACACAAATGTAACAAACACAACGAGCATCTTGTTTGAATGGGAATACTAGTTTTCTATGAAACAAAAGAGGAGAAAACATACAAAAAGGTCATTTTATTACACCTTTTGTTTGGCGGGATACCAGTGCCCTTTTTAAAATCCTACTGTTCAAGTACAAATGGTCATGTTTACAAAATATTTACAATCTCAGTCTTCTTGCTTTATATTTTACAACACAACCGCCATCTGGTTATACAGGGAACGGAAGATGGTGGAGACCTGGGACAGGAAAGCCCTGCCTCATCAGGCACCAAATCCAAACAAGCACGGGGCCCGGCTTCCCGTTTCCCACGGGGGCCTTACAAACAGCCTCCTGCCCTTCATTAGAGCCCACGTCTCTCAGTAAAGAACACGGGCGGCTGCTCCTCGCGGTGGAGTCTGATGGCGCTCCGGCTGCCGTCTCTAGCCTTGGCCGCTACGTCCCGTCCCGGCAAGAACCCCAGCTCACGGCCGCTGCGGGACTCCGCTCACGGGACCAGCCCCCACACCTGTACTCAATTCTGAAACACGGATGGGGAGCCTTGACGACAGAAGGCCGAGAAACGGCGCACGGGGAGGAGGCGGCCTACCCGAGTCACCAGTGGGGGTGCTGGCGACGTCTCAGAAAAACCCAAGTAACACGCGTCCTGCTCCGTACTCTGCCTTAGGGGACACGCCAAGGAAATGCCCTGAGATGAGACTCCGTTCACGCACTGAGAAAGGGCGGGGGCTCCGAACCCCGGGTCAGTTCTGAGAGATGCTGCGAATTCTCTCCCGGTGTCCAGACTAACAGAGGACCGCCGCCTGGGCAGCCGCGCCCACCATCTCCTCCAAACACAAACTGCCGGCAGCACGAGGGACGAGAGGAAAACGGACAGGGTGCACGAATCAGAAGCTGAGAGGAGAGGGTTCCATGCATGGTAGCTCCGCATGTCTGGGGACAGAGAAAGGCAGGAGCCCCACACACCCACGTGAAAAGTGTGCACAGGGCCTCCCGCACCCCGCGTTCTCTCCTGACGGCGCCTGCCCAACCAGAGCCAGCAGGTGCGGTGCTGAGAAAACAGAGTACAGGACTCTTGCGATACGTTCAAGATGACGGAACTGTTAAGTGCCTCTCCAAACTCTCACCCGGACTTGACAGTGAGCTGCTGGGTCGGCTTCGCTAACGGCCCCCATGTTACCGTCCACATAACACTGAACGGAACAGAAACACACAGTGCACTTTCCTTCGTGTCACTTAGATGGTACGAGGACGGGAGAGCACGTGAAACTGGCAGGTAAAAGCTCCACACAGGCCTGACGCAACCGGATTCTCAGGACCGAGTAAGGTACAAGAGGTCCGGAGGCAGAGCAGAGAGGCGGTCATAGAACACGTGCTTCTGCTTGGGCAAAAACGTCCAGGTGAGCAGACATCAGCTGCTCGAGCCCACTGTAGAAACTATTATCTTGCCGTCATCAAAAAACAAAACAGAAGCAAACACAGGGCCTCCCACCCCTGCCCACACACACGGCATAGAAGGTTCTCCGCTCCCCACGGAACCAGAGGAGGGCAGCTGCTCACAGCTGAGACCCCCGCGTGACGAGAACCAGAAGCCTGCTCCGAGTTGGCGGCGAGGGGTTCGCTACGCCCGCTTCTGTAGGTGACGCCTGCAGGCTCATAAATAAGTCACCGCGTTCAAGGCGGTTTCTCACGTCAGCAGATCACGCCCGGGACAGGCAGGAAAGTGAGGGGGCGATGCCAGGCATCCCACTCTAACCGGGCACCTCGCCTCTCACACGGCAGTGACCCCTGCGCCACAGGCCATCCGCGGAGCGCTCTGGGCCCAAACCTGTCCAAGACAGGAGCCTCACAAAGTCTGCCAGAGCCGCTTCAGTGCGCGAAGTCCAAGCACGAGCGTCCTCCCCAGGCCGGGAAACGTCCTGGATGTGCCGGGACAGGAACCAGTCATGCTGTGGGCAGAGCCGGGGGGAAGCCACACTGGCTGCTCTTCAGAATGAAAATTCAACCAGAGATGGGACCGCGTTGACCCAGCACACAAATGAGCTTCAATGGGCATCTGTGCTGAACATTTCCTGTAAGTGTCCAAACCAGTCACATCTCAGGACGGAGAAGGAAGCACACCCACCTCCCCAGGTCTGAGCTGCTCTGTGGCAGACAGCCTCTGTCCTCTCCAAGGCCCCGAGCGGGTTTTCTGTGGGTGCACAGAACCGCACACAGGCAGATGCGGCCAAAGACCATGATTTGGCTTCAGCAAGTATTGTACGAGTCCCCACACACGCCACGCAGCTA
The DNA here is from genome assembly GCF_003009895.1 of Hyaena hyaena. Lineage (NCBI taxonomy): Eukaryota > Metazoa > Chordata > Mammalia > Carnivora > Hyaenidae > Hyaena > Hyaena hyaena. The sequence goes on from NW_024081608.1 coordinate 318,666, forward strand.
CTGGGATGCGTGAGACACGGCGCACTAATGGGGTTTCTAAGTGGCTTCGAGGCCCAGCACTATCGCTCTCGAGGAGAAACTGGAAGTCAAAATCACCACTGTCACTTTTTCAACTCGTCTCCTTCTACAGAACAGGGCGCACAGTAAGGATCACTGGCGCCCATGGTGGGCAGCATGAGAAAACAATGACAGTGCTCCGTTTCAAGGATGACTGTGCAAGTGCTGAACACCTCAAATGACATCGTCCCAAGGTTCAACAACAGTCTCCCGCCTCTGGCTGGGGGCGCGGGCGGGGGATACGGTGGCCACCCCGCTCTGGGGACTAGGGGCACGGAGGCTTGGTGGGCGTCTTTAGCCTGACGGCAGGGACTCGCATCTGTAGCTTGGGCTGCTGGCTGGGGCTGTCGGCGCTGGCTGGCCCCTGGGTTGGGTTGGGGACGCCGGGGCTCTGCAGCTGGGCCGCCGCCGTCGTCACGACCTGCTGCTGCAGGAGCTTCTGCTGCACCACCTGTGCGGCTGCGGTCGCCGTGGGGATCATCTGCACCTGCTGCCCAGCCGCTGTGGCCTGGGTCAGGGCCACGGTCTGTGGGGAAGCCTGAGCCAGAACAGGTAGAAAACACAGATCTAGTGACGTGACCAACACGACGCTCTCTGGGGTGGAGAGGGGGGTGTAAAACCTAATCAGCACAAATGCTTTTGTGAAACGTGAAAAACACATGACGGACCCAAGTGTGAACTCTGGTTTCCAACTGCACAAAAACAGGAAAAAAACCACTGAACGAAACCACTGCTGCTTCTGGGCGAAGGCTGACGACAGGGTGCTGGTGGCACAATCAGTGCTTCAGCCTCTGCCTGGTTCCTGGACATCTACGTGCCACTGTGACTCCGGACAACACTTTGTGGAAGCACTGCTTTGTACGGCCGCATTTGGTAGCAAGAGGTAGAAAGGCAGGAGCCTGGTGGCTGGGTGACCAGGGTCACTGCTGTCCTCGGTAGTACTTACACTTCTAGGACCTAAGGTCACTGCGAGCAGATTGTTTTCTTCCAGGGTTTCCCTAACACTGAGGTACTGGGGCTTCGGCTCGCACACGCACTGGAATCACCGGTGAAGGTGACCCCAGAAACAAGTCCCTGACTTCCGAACTGAACACGTACATCTGGTTCTGTCCTGCTAGCTGAGGGGTTTCGAGGGTCTTCCCCAAAGTTAGTTTTTTCTGAATTATGAAAATCAAAAGTGACTATCTGTTAACATTCTATTTCTCACAATGAAAACCAAGAACTCCTCCCCTAAAGGGAAACGTGAAGTTTACTGAAAAGTCAGCACGAGACTCCCCGGAGGAGCGCACGCCTCGGGGTCTTCCTCCTACCTGCTGGGAAGCAGAGGCCACCTGCTGAATGCCGGCCACAGGCGTCTGCTGCTGGACGACTTGAGGGAGTTTGGCAACCTTGGACAAAACAAAGAAAAGCCAAATGTAGAATTCAAAAGAACATGTGCACGAAAAGACATCTTTCTCCCCCTTTCTTTCCTTCAGCTCAACGCAAAAGCAAAAACAGAGGTGCCTGAGGGGCTCAGTCCTAAGCATCTGACTTCGGCTCGGGTCATGGTCTCGCAGTTCATGGGTTTGAGCCCCGCACTGGAGCTGTCAGTGCAGAGCCGGCTTCAGATCCTCTGTCTTCCTCTCTCTGTCCCTCCTTCTCACTCTCAAAGGTAAGTAAACGTTACAAAAAAAAAAAAGAAAAAACAAAACAAAACTGGCATCCAGATGGCCCAGAGAGCAGCTCTCAGTTTGCCCAACTGGAGCCTGAGAGACCCTGTGTCCCCCCCCCTCCCCCTATACCGCGTCCCCCTGTCCGCAAGCCGGTTACGGATAACAGCTTCCCCAGGTCTCTCATTTCACCCACATTTTTTCTTTTCTTAAGAAGTGTTCGTATGAGAGAGTTTACATAAGAGAATAAAATCGAGAGCAGAATGAAACATTTTTAGCATTTCCAGAGTTCTCACGAGAGCCCCTTCTTCAAGTCTGGGCCACGTCCCGTGGGGCAGCCTCACTGAAGCCAGGGTTCAGCCTGCTCTGAAGATGCCCCAACATTTTCAGGTGGTTATTTCATCACGCTGCCACATTCTTCTCAATCACCACCGAGATCTCCCTTCCCAACAAAATGTGACGTCCCACCCTGCCGCTGCCTTCTGCAAACATTCTGCCACGTGCATATGTGGCTGTCCCGAGGCAAAAAGCAGACTCTGGCCACTTGGGTCTACCCGGGGCCATTGGCTCAGGAACGGATTGGGCTCCTGAGTGGGCAGCTGCTGGGGGCCGGATGCCCCCACCTGGGGCTCTAACTCCTAGAACAGGGATGGAAAGAAGTCTTGTCCGAGACAATTCTGGAGAAGACATGAAATTTCAGGACACACTTGTAAATGACAGAGCTCCCAGTAAAGGCTGGTTCTCATGATAAAAACGGAAATTACGTGGAAAGCACTGACCAGTTCACTGTATTAAAAACTGTCGCAGGATCTGCGGAGACAAAAAGGGCACTCGAGCGCGTCCTCTACAACGCTGGCGAGGAGCAGACCCTCGGGCGGCTGGACGGGGGCCCCGCTTGCACACAGCGGGCGGGGGCTCTGTGGGCACACCATGAAAACACGGAGACCCCGTGGATGACACTGACACGTTTTAAATGCATCAATAGACTTGCAGGAGGCGAGGAAGTCCTGGTTCCAAACCGAAGCCGAGGCAGCCCCTCCAGCAATGGGTGGAGGCGCTGCAGCAGCGCTCACCCAGAGAGCGCGTGCTGCGTGAGGAGGCCCCGCGTGGGATTCTCACGGTCGCCCGGGTGCGGCAGACGAGGGGCCCAGTTCAGATCCACTGTGAGCGAGGCCCCATTGTGGTCCCATCACCGGGAGGGGGTCTGCGAGGAAGCCCACCGCCTGAGGCCCTGGTGCTGGCCGGGGAAGGGACGCAGGCGCAGAACCCAACTGACGTTACCTGAGGGACACTGACCCCCAAGCCACGGCGGACCCGGCCCTGGCAGAGCCCCCGGGAGCCCGGCAGGAGCATGACTCGGCCTGCAACCCAGACGGCGAAGCGATCCCAAAGACAGGCTTCAAGGAGAGCTGGCGCACAAGAAAGTAACTACTCTGACTACAGTTCCCGAAACAACAGCAGCAAAGACGTAAGATTCAAATCCTTAATCTAAGTATAGCTAATAAGAGGCTAACATAAGCAGCAAAAACGGAAAAAAATACAAGGAGAAGTGCATAACCAGAGCAGGAGATCTCAACACATCTCCGTCAGTAACTGATCAGTAAGGACGCAGAGGTCTGGGGTAACATGAGTAGTGAACTTGACCCAGTGAGAGGATGGCCTGACAAGTGCGCTGACCCCGCAGGAGGGCACAGCCTCACAGCAGACTCACTGGCGGACTGGGTCTGCAGTGTAAGATAAAGACGGGACAGACAGCTGCGAGTTTGGCCCAGGCAAGGCGCAAGGCCATGGGGGTGCTGAGGCCCCACAGAGTCACGCATCTTTGGGGACCTGTCCAAGGGCAGTTAGGACTGGGAGTCTGGAATGGGACTAGCGATCGGCTGCAGGTGTGAATCTGGAGTCACGGGCACAGAGAACCGAGGTGTCGAGATGGCGGCGGCGGGGGGGGGGGGTGTCACCAAGGGAAGGAGTGCCTCTAAAAACACTGTTAAAATGCCACAAAAAAGGAACACAATTTCTAGCAAACTAGGTGAAGAAGGAAATTTTGGTGTTCCAATGAAGGATGACTGAACAAATTAGACCCTGCAGATGATCACGAGAACAGATCCGGCTGAGTCTCCGTCCATACCCCCGTCAGGGCCTCTGTGGGCCTCGCCAGCACAGTGAAGCAGGAAGGCAGGGGAAGAGGGGGGCACCGGCCACCACTCCCCGCAGGCCACGTGCTGGGGGGACAAAGGAAGTGCAGGAGGCCATGGATGGACTGCTGAAGGAGCGGGGCTTGACGGAGGCACCGGATTCAAGGTCAAGGAAGCTGCAGGGATCGGGCAAGGCACAGACAGAAAACAGAGACTCAGAAACACACTACTGCAGAAGCATCAGAAAATACTCATTACTTATGAACAAATCCAATACAGGAAACAAGACCTTCCCGAAAACAGTCAGAAAAGCTAAAGGGTTTTAAAGAGGTTCAACAACAAAAGACACGCTGTGTTGGTGAATCTGAAGTCAACGCTGCCACGACACCGACCTTCCCCCAGAGTCACCTACAGGCCAGGAGCTCTGTTCCCGTCCTGCTTTAGTGCGCGCGCTGCCGAAGCTCACACGGTGGTGTGTAAACATCACCGGCTGCCTCGGAGCGGGGAGGCACAAAGAGCCACGAGCAGCAGGCCGTTCCCAGTGGGACGAGGCAGAGGCTCTGCCTCCCAGATGCAGAGTCTCTTACGCAGCCCGAGGGACAGACGCACGGAGAGTGTGGCGCTGGAGAAAGCTCCCAGCACAACCTCACGTGACTGACGCCAATGCCGTACTACGGATGAGAAGGAAAGCAGTGCCAAAAATACCAGCGTGTTCTGATGGGAAGATTTAAATGAATCTGTTTTTATATCACCTGGTAAAAACAATTCCAAAAGGGTAAAAACTTAAGTGTGAATGAAAAACTATGATATCTGTAGAAGTTGATATAGGAAAGGAACATCATGACGTCTAGAAAGGGTTTCCTTTTTTTTTAATTTTTTTTTTTTTTTTTTTTCTAGGAGAGAGAGAGACAGCGTGAGCAGGGGAGGGTCAGAGAGAGAGGGAGTCACAGACTCTGAAACAGGCTCCAGGCTCTGAGCCGGCAGTCAGCACAGAGCCTGACGTGGGGCTCGAACCCACGAACCGCGAGATCATGACCTGAGCGAAAGTCGGACGCTTAACCGACTAAGCCACCCAGGCGCCCCTAGAAAGGGTTTCTTAAGCAAAACATAAAAAACACCGTTCAGAAATAAAAAGACTGATGAATTCAAATATGTTAGAATTAAGAATTTTTGTTCATCCGAAGACGCCACACAGTAAGTGTGGAGATTGGAGGCCGACGGCGCGTACAGAGACCCGGGGCAGCCGCCAGAGTGGAAGCGACGCCGGGAAAACGCGGGAACGGGTGCTGATTCACAGAAGAGACCTGCCAGTCCACGGGGTCTGGGAAGGCGGGGCCACGGCAGTCACCAGAGGAAACAGGCAGCGCACCGTGAAGGACAAGGCCAGGTGCAGGTCTGCGGGCTGGGACCACCGCAGAGGCCGAGGGATGTGCCCACGCCGCTGCGGCCACGTGCGATGCTCACCCGCACGAAGCAGTCACCGTGCTGGGCTCGGCTCACGTCCCCCTCCCCCCTTCCGTTAAGCAGCCACAGGCCGGCAGCACAGCCAGGAGCAGCCCGCAAGGCTGCTGGCAGCGGAGTAATGGTGCACGTGGGGTCACAAAGCAGATAGTTGACCGCTGACCCCTGGAGAAGCCTCACAGACGTGAAGAGCGTCCCCGGAGCATGACCTCAGCACGGCCCCCAGGCCCCACTGCTGTGATCCCATGAGCGGCAAAGCCAGGGAGGAATGTCGGGGGACAGCCACCTCTGAGGAGCCGGGGGCCCACGGTGCTGCCCTCACGGTACCTGCCGCTGTCAGTCTCCGCGCCCCGCACGAGACCACTGGTGTGCAGTCCCTGCACGCGCGCTCACCTGGATCTGGGTCTGCACTTGCTGAGTCCCGGCCAGCTTCTGGGCCTGCGAGATGGGTGTGGTAAGAAACTGGGTTTTAAGGGCTGGCTGGGTGGCATAGGTGACCTTCTGTGGCTGGCCCTGAGCAGCGATCTGCTGCGCAGTGATCTGAAGAAAGAGAGACAGCCCCAGGTTAGAGCAGGCGAGGCCACACATCGCCTCCTCAGGCCCTTGGCATCCCCTCAGGGCCCCCTGCACCCCCAGCCCAGGCTCCCAGCCCCGCTCCAGCGTGCCCCACGTGTGTGTCACCAGCCGTGCCCAAGTCCCCTCAGAGACCAGGCTGGGGTTCACCTTTATGTCGTCTGTACAGGTCTTGTCTGCTCCTTGGATAGTGAGTAAACTCCACCACAATACAAAATCACCCACCTACAATTTCCTGAATCTAATTTTAAGATTTGAGCATGCACCCCAAATTACTCAGCATTAAGAGACAACAAACCCACATGCACAACCTTTGCGTGTTTAACCCCATTTCTAGTTTTCTCTGCTAGAAGAGTGAGGGCTGTTCGGAAGACCGGGCAGTCTACATGTTTGCTTTCAAGGCCACGGCTGCCCACAAGTAGTCTTTAGCATCACAAGTTTCGAGTCACGTGACGTCAGACCGACACTACAGCCAAAGACCCCCCCGCCCCCACCCACCAGGTACGCTGGCCCTACGATGACTCAGGCCCAACCACTGGTGTCCTCGGCACCCTAGCACCAGCGCCTCCCGCTGTCCCTCCCTGCACGCCTGGCGCCGAGCCCGAGGATGGCCCAAAGGGACTGGGAAGGGGACTCAGCGTGTGTCTTCCTCCAAGTGTCCGCCACAGGGAAGAAGGTGGCTCCCAGAGGTGGGTGTGCTGACTGCTCTCCAATCAGAGGAGACACACCTTTCTCGAAGGCCACCGCTCCACCAGCCCAGGAGGTCCCGAGGGCACACCTGCTGCCCAGGCGGCTCTTGCTCGAGGCCCACCCTGCGCGGTTCTACCAGCATCCCACATGCGTCCGCCCCTGCACGCCCTAACCACGTCCCTCGCCTCAGCTGTCCCTTCCCTCTGCTGTCCCCACAGATGCAGTGGGGCCAGGGGCGGGCGGGACCTCAGCCCCTAGCAGACCTGAGCTTCGCTCCTGCAAGCGGGACAGTGACAGTCGGGGAAGAGCTGTCCGTCTGACACGTGTGATGCGTACAGAACCCTGTGGTCCTATGGTCAGCTCTGCGACTGCGAGTCGCTTCCTTTCCCTCAGACTCTGTGCCCTCTGGCTAACACGGAGCCCTGCTCGGAAATCCAGCACCAGAGCGACGGCCCGCTCCAGCTCAGGAAACAGCAGGCTCAACACGCACTTCGGGCACCAGAGCATCACTGCCTACGCGGCGGGCTGCCAGCTTCCAACGAGTACGTAGAGCAGCAGTCGTGAGAAACACAGCGCCTACTCTCTGCTCCTCTCAGTGGGGCCCCTGCACGGTGCACGGCCCGCGGGCCCGAGTCAGCCCAGAGCTATGTGCTCTCACACCGGTGAGTCAGCAAGATGCCGACACTGCTCCTTCCGGCAGGCCCCTCTCCCCTCATCCCATCCCGCCCCTCACAGCACGCACACGTGCACTCACACGCACCAGGACACAGCCCCCGCCTGGCCCCTCACCGGAGTACATGCAAGGCCGCCTCCATCCTGTGTGCCGGGGGCCCAGGCACTCACTCTGAGAGCTACAGCTGCATCCCGGAGTCCAGGCCCTTTCCCGGCCATGCAATTCCACAGCCCACTTCCCGGCTCCCCATCCCGTCACCACCTTCTCCCCGCAGCTCCCGCCCCGAACCCCCCCGAGCAGCCTGAGCGCATGGGCACGGGGCCGTAGGGCGGCGAGGTGCATGGGGCCCAGCGTGGCGCGGAGGCGGTGCTGGGAGAACCCTGCAGGAACCCGGTACCTTCTGCGGGACGGTGGCGGGGCCCGGGGCGGCCTGCGGCTGCACGGCTTTCTGCTGCTGCACGGCTTGCTGCTTGAGCTTCAGCAGCTGCTGGACGTGCACGGGCTGGGCTACGACCGTCTGTCCTGTGAACACAACCAGGCCTTAGTCATGGACCCAGCTCTCAAGGCTTCCCTGCATCTCCCTGAGCCACTGGGCGGTTCAGATTGACTGTGTCCTGACAGGAAACTCCACACGGGATGTGTGCCGGACAAACAGCCATCCCGCAGGAATGCTTAGGTGGTTTCCGGGCCCCCAAGGACATCCACGTAAAGGTACGGGGAGCTCCGAACGTTAACAGTTAAATCAAAGGCCAAACCTTGTTGTACTTGGGAAACTGAGGGGCACCCGGCTAAAGGTGCCCTGACACGCTCACCACAGGGGTCTGGCACGGAAGCTGCCAGGGCCTCTGGCCATCGGCCCTGCTTGAGGCTCTAGGCACAGCAAGGGGTGGGGGGCGAGGGGCTGCACGGAACAGGTACCTGCGGCTTTCTGTGGCTGCCCGATGGCCACACTGATCCCAGCAACGTTCATGGGCAGGGTCGTCACGCCCGGCGAGGAGACCACGGCCGCAGGCACGGACACCACCGGAGGCTTCGCCAGCGCCACCTGAGCTGGCTGGGGCGCCTGGGCCTGCATCTGCCCTTGCGCCTGCAGCTGCGAAGGGGGAACCCGGGTCTAAACAGTGAAAATAATGGGAGAGTCCAAAGATATTAGGAATAGCACGCGTCCACGCAGACATTTCCCCACAAGAAGTCAGCGGTGAGAAACGATTCACAAAGGTGAAAAGTGGCTGTCAGCGGAAGAAACACACTGACTGCACTGTAGGCTCAGCGACGCTTCTTAACCCGCCACCAGCGATTGTGGGGAAGGGGGCCTGATGAGCCCCACATGCTGCTCACCCACACTCAGACCCACACGTCCAGACCCCACCGTGCAGCCTGCACCTCTACTTCTCCGCCCCCGAACCTCAGAGGAGCCCCATCCTGCCCACCCCCTCCTTCCGCTACGACTGAAGGTCGGCTTGCCGCCCTGCCCTGTGACCTCTGCCACACTCTTCCAGAAAGTTCTCCCACCTGCTGCTATCAATCATCACACTGCTACCAAATGCTCATTATTTCTTACGTTACGTCTTCAGAAAACAGGAAAACAGATCCACTTTACCTGTACAAACACTCAACTAACCCTGAAACCACACACACATGAATGTGAAAACCAGTGTTGAGCCCGTCAGACGTTCTTACCTGCGTTACTTGCTGTGAAAGCGTGCAAACAGGACTCACAAGTATCTTGTGGTCAGCTTCTCTGCCCTTTACAATAATCGTCCAAAGCCGGGTGCTGTCCCAACGAGTGGGTGCTCTGCACTACGCGGTACGCGCCCGGCTCCGGGGGACCTGTGCCTCTCCTCTAACCCTCCCGAGGTAACAGGGGCGTGTGCCTGGCCCACAGTGTTCTTTCTGCTAGTTCTTCAGTGGGGAGCAGACCCGGGACCGCTGGGTGAACTGGTGAGCACGATCTGCAGCTGGATTACTGGAACTACCCCCCACCCGCGCAGAAGCTGATCTCCGTCGGGCAGCCCCCCGCAGGAGGAACGTGCCTCCCCTACACCCTGGCCACCATGTGACCCCCCACCTTGTTTGAATTTCCGCTTCCTGTCTTGCTTTCACAGTTTTTGTCCGCTTCTACCCTGTCTTGCAGACTTAGAGCAGGGACAAGGCAACACAAAGCAGGCCTGAGGACCCAGTACGGGTCCCCCAGTTGCAGGCAACTAGCAGTAGGATTTGGGCGAGGTACCTAAGCTGTGTGCCTCAGTTTCCACACCTGCACAGTGGGCGTACACTAAAACACCCACTCCTCCTGCCTGAGCAGCAGCCTGAGAGCACTGAGCACGTGGGAGGTCCAGGGCCTAGGGCAGCGCCTGGCCCGGAGCAGGGTCCCTGATGTGGGCGGTCACTAGGGCCAGAACGGGGGGCTCCCCAGGGAGGAGATGGGCTCGCCGGATGGGACAGTGTCTGGTCCACAGCACATTAGCCCCGTGCTTGCTGAATTTAACTCATCTTCCCAGACAGTGATTTCACTGTGACATTCTGGTCCTCTTCAGAAATCTCCAATCTCTGGGCCGACGAAGCACCGGGTCATCAGAGCCTGGTTTGCAGGCCCCGCCCATCTCCCTGCCCGGGGCCTCATCCCCACCAGAACCTGGCCCTCCCCGCCTCGTCCAGCTGCTCGGCCCGCCCTGAGCTGTTTGGCACCGAAGCCCCGGGAGGCATGGGCAGCGAAGGTCACCCACCTGCCGCTCTGCCGGGGGTCCGCCAGAAAGCCTAGCGTCGGCCGAGCAAGCAGGAACCGTTCACGTAAACGTTACGAGACATATCGCTTTGGAAAAACAAATGTTATCAACGGGAACTTACGAGCCGGGCCACCTGGAGGTTGGCCACGGTGGTGCCCGTGAGCAGAGCTCCGGGCCGTGGGGCCGTGACCGTGGCCAGCTGGGGGCTCTGCTGCGGCGTGGGTGGCGGGGCCTGCACTTGCACCTGTGCGGCGGGCTGTGGGGGCCCCGGCGGGGCCTGCGGCTGGGGGGCCTGCTGGGGCAGCTGCAGTTTCTGCTTCTGCATTTTGATCAGATGTTCCTAAAACCCAGATAAAGTAGCTTTTCATCAATATTAACTGCATTCCATTGTTTCATAAATCTTGGTTTTCAGTTACTGTTGAACTTCACACCCAGGCGGACAGTTGCTACTACACAACATGCAAACCCACTCCAGGGACTTCCTGACGTTAAAAAAAAAAGTTCCTTCATTAAAAATCAGCATTATCAGTGATGAAAACGAAAAACGGTAACTCTGACAGAGGAGTAAATTCGTAGCAAAATTTCTTCGTTTTTCTCACTTGCAAACAAGTCACCTTAAATCTGTAGGACTATAACATTTTTAAAGTCTTCAAATCATAATCGTTGAATTTTTAAAATTTATTAGGAGACGTGTAGCAGCTCTCAACTTTTTGTTCTAAGTGTCTCCAAATGAATACAGTTAATAAATAAATCTCGGGTCTCTAAGTTAAAATATCAAGATGTCACAATAGCCCAAAAAATATGTTAAGGAACCCATGTTCTTTTTAGAGAACTTGTGCTGTGTAGTTCATAACTATCAAATCTGTCAGGCTTAAAATGACTATGACTCTGAAGTTGACTCCCGCGACGGCAGACTGGAGAAGCCAGGCGCGGGCGAACAAGCGAGTCAGCAGCGCCCTGGCAGCCACGGGCAGGCCCTCGTGTCCTGGGGAGAGGCAGGGCGTGGGGAGAAGGGAAGGCAGCTGGGGGTGAGGTAGAAGGGTGTGGGGGAGGAAGGGAGGGGCTGGGCCCAGTAACTTTCTAACTTAAGGGCCGTCCCCCAGACTTCTGCAGTGATGGGCGTGTTCTAGACCAGGGTGGTCCCGTCTGGGAGTAACAGCACCCTTGACATGTGGCTGGTGCGACTGAGGAGCTGAATGTCTTATCTGGGATCACTCCTGGGCCTTCTGGCTAAGACCAAGTGTGAACGCTTTATCGGGTTGCATGCCCCTCCTCTGGGGCGCCCCGGCCTCACGTGCAAAGCCTCGGCTGAAGACTGGTGTGCCCCCCCAGCAGCCCTACGGCACGCCCTGGTGCCCCCTCTGCGGGCGAAAAGGGCAGGCCCGAGGTCAGGTACTTACTGCAGCAGGCCTGGGGACTAGCTGGAATTCTAGAACACTGTCTTGTTTCTATTAGCTCTGTCTCTCTACTCACTCTCCATGCCAAGCAGCAGCACTTTCCCATTTTGGCAGAAATACAGAGTTTCCCTTCAAAGCGAATGTATTTTTACACGTAATTGCACAGATGGTGCAGAGTGGCAAAAATCAGGAAAGGCAGGACTCTGATCATCATGAGAAACAACACTGCAAAGGAAGCAGGCGCCACCAGCGTTTTCTCCAGCTGGGAATGGAACCGAGCGGCCTCTCCTTGTCCGGAGCCCGAGCTGCGGCACAGAGGACCAGGAAGCAAGTGGGAAGACCTGTGTCCAGAGCGCTGGGAACAGGCTGCTCACATGATCGCAGAGGGGGCGCTGTACGGAAAGTGGCTTTTAAAGACAATGCAAACACACTTCCCACAGAGATGACAGCAAATCTGCGTGAAGGATGCTTGGAATTACGTGACACACGAGGTATCAGATGGCACGTGTGTGGTTTCCTGCAGGATACTCACCGGCGTCAGCTTGCTGACAGCTTTGATCTGCGCCGGAGACTGGGCCTGGCCCTGGATCTGCGGGACTTGCACCTGGGAGGGCGGCGGCGGTGGCGGCGGCGGCCGCAGCAGCTGGAAGTGTGCGGGTGCGACGGCTTTCCCTGGCAGCTGCACCCCTGCGGCTAGAGAGGGGGCTCCATGAGACCACGTGCGCACGTGGTCCTCCCCTTCTCCCGCGACACACGGACGCTCGGGTCCTGGCTCGCTTTAAAGGTGAGAAGGGTCACACAGGAAACCGAACCTGCCTTTACCTTGGGACACCTGAGTCACCAAAGACCGGGTCGGGGTCTGCACCGGGGCCAGGCTCGTAGTCACCACGGCCGAGGCTGTCACAGAAGTAACTGCGCGGACACTCTGGGTGGGCGCCAGGGACACCAGGTCGGACGAGGCTGTGGCTGGGGAGCCGACCGCTCGCGGCTGGGTGTGGACCACCTGGGCAGGGGCAGCGCCCCCGGATGTCTGCAAGGGGCAACGGGGGAGGCCATCAGGTCACTCCGCGCTTTTCTCTTTTCTCGGTCGTGGGAGGAAGAGGACGCCCATCTCTGAACCCGAGAAAACGGAGCACCTTCCAAACTTCAGGGGCGTGACAGGCTAAACGTGCGGGTGGAGTAAGGCCCACTGAAGCGGGTCTGTTAACTACAGAAAGCCAGTCTGTGACGCCAGGGCTCCTGCCCCCGCTGGCCTCAAACAAAGGCTCCTGTCCCCAGGACACTGTGAACCCGGGCCGTCCTGCCGACACCGGAGCTCAGCCCCAAACACACCGAGCCGCTCCCACCGGCGCAGGCCTGCTGCCTGCTGCGCCCCAGGCGCAGGCCCGCAGAACCACAGCCACCCCCGTCCCGCCGCAAGCGGGGGGCACACCCCAGACTCCAGTGGCCCCCGCCAGCCCCTCAGTGCAGACGGCCGCCCCCTCCCCCCCCACCAGGCAGACACCCCCC
>NW_024081608.1:331545-477373 GCF_003009895.1 Hyaena hyaena
CCCCCCCCCCCCCCCCCCCCCGCGCAGACCCGGAACGGCGCTCTGTGCTTCCCAGTCAACTGTCTGGCTCTACGCGTCTCGTCTCTCCCCCTGAGCCTGAAGTCACGCTCTTCGTTCTTCTGAGGCTCATCTAAAATCACACCACGAACACTCTTCACAGTCTCCTCAACAGCGTCGCGCTCATGCTCCTCTTGAACGAGGGATTCCAGGGCGTTTCGGCACCTCGGTCCTTGGCTAACTCATGCTGCTGTCCCCGTGCACGGTTCCCGCTTCGGCCCCACGGGGAGTCGCTGCTGCTGTCAGGTCAGCATCCACCTCGTTTCTCAGACCTTCCATCTGCTAACAGCCTCCTTCCCTCCGAAGCGTGCTTCATTCAACGAGGGCCACCTGCCGGTACCCCTCTCGTTTTTGTCTGAGAATGCCACTTCACCCGCGTTCTTACAAGTCTTTTCAGAAGAGACAGAACACCAGGGGCGGTGGTCACCGTCTGTCATTAGGGCACCTGTGTCGTCCCACCAGCTCCCGGCCACCGAGAAGAAAACTGCACGTCCGGGGGCAGCATCCCAGGACCGGGTTCCTCCCATGGTCCTGGGTCAGGACCGGCGGGGACTTCTGTGTACACGGGCCAGTGCCATCGCACAGCTCTGGAAAACTCACGTCCTCAAACACTGCCTCTGCCCGTCCTCCTCCGTATCCGGACTCTGATGAACCACACGCTCCCAGTCGGTCTTCTGCGGCCTCACGCGCTCTCTTCTGTGCACTCCCTACTGTGGCCCCCACGCTGCATTGGTGGGGGGGGGGGGGTCTTCTGACTCACGTTCCAGCTAATTCTCTCAATTGTGTGTAAACACACTGTAACGCATTACCAGAGGATTTTTTGGTCAATTCTGTAACCATATTTCTCATTTCCAGTTCTCTGCGGTCAACTTCTGAGCAGTGTGGAGGCTACAGGTGCCAAAGCCCCCTCAGAGTTGAAAATCTGCATGTACAGTTTTGGCTCCCCAAAACTCTACCAACACCCCGCTGCTGACACAAAGCAGACTTGTGGCTACAACTCTGGAAGGAGGGGCCCCGCCTTGCCCTGGGTCAGCACGAGGGCGGAGAGCAGCTGGGTCCCGCTTCTAGAAGGCTCAGCCGTGCCCCTTGGGAATAGCCGTCAGGCTCCCGGCATCTGCAGCCCCGTTCAGACTCTCCAGGGGTGAGCGAACCTTGGGCTCGCACTGGAGTCCCCTGTCCAACGACAAGGTAAGAGGTAGTGCGAGGCAGACATCACTCAGCACAGTTTCTGAGTTTCTTCTTCCCTTAGACTTGGTCCTGAAGATTATCCTTTAAAAGATATGAAGCTTCTTTATCCAATGGTTTTAATGCATTTCACTAAGAGAATAGTATAAATACCTCACCTCACCTCGTTTCCAGAAACCCAAGTCCGTTCCTGGACTTCTGAGGTGGTTTTCCCTCTGCCCTGGTCTTCTCGAAACCCAGTCTACGACACACATCACGCGAACTGTCTTAGTGCACGTCTCTGCTCAGGCACGTCTGAGGGCTCCCAGCTGCCTGGTGAACGAATCCACATCCTTCCGCCGGACACATACACCGAGAGCAGCGAGCCTCGATGTCGTGCCGAGGGCACACAGCTGCGGCACGGCCCCCTGGCGGGAGTGGGAGCCACTGGCCGTGCGAGTATTTGTGCCTCTCTGAACGGAACCGCACGCCGTGCCTTGTGCACGCCTTCCCGTGCTGAGGGCCACGTGTGTGGATAACGCCGTCCTGTCCTCTGGAAGCTCGGACAGCCCTCCCCGTCGCCTGCTCCTCTTGCGTGGCCCTGCTGCAGGACTCTCGGAGCCCTGGGAAGGCGCGCTGTGTGGGACGCCCGTTTCTAGTCCCGCGCCGCCAGGAAGAGTATCTTGTCTCTAAGGGCTACTAAAAAGTATATCATGGATGAATTACTTTATCTCCCAAATACATCACACGTAAAAATAGGTCTTTTTGAAAATGGAACATCAAGTGCAATGATCTGGGTGTCCCAGCCTCACACCAGGAATGCCATCGGTCATACAGAACGTGCCTGATGCCACACACCCAACTACTGGCTTCTGTTATTTATTAAAACGCAGAATCAAAAGTGCTATACTGCAAAGTATAAAGAAAAATAAATGAAACAACCCTAAATCACATGCTAGAAACGCTTTTCATTTGTGCTGTGGTACAGAATACTCTCATTTTAAGCAAGATTCGTTAAACTGTCATTTACAGACAGGACAGTCCACCCATTTCCGGCACACAGCTCTAGGAGTGTTCACACGTGTGTACGGCCAGGTAGCTGCCACAGTCCAGGTATAGGACATACATCTCCTGACTTACGATTCTGCCTTCTCCACGCTATTTCCACGGGATCACGCAGCAGGCAAGGCCTTCTGAAGCGCCGCTTGCTCACTGGCGAGCCTCGTCACGGGCCAGAAGCCCACCTGACACGGCAGGGTGTTCCCAGATGGAGCTGCCGCGCCAGGGGCCTCCCGTGCATTCACCAGCTGAAGGACCTCGGGTCGCTTCCTCCATGAGTGACAACGAACAACGCCGCTGCACACGCTCACACTCAGGTTGTCATGCACAAGCGCGCCCTCGCTTTCCCAGGGGAAATCCTAAGTGTGGAAGTGCGCGGCCACGGGCAGGCCAACCTCCCATGTGATGCGTAGCCTCTGCCGTCAGCAGCGCGAGCTCTAGGTGAGCGGCGGGCTGGTTTGTAAAGTGGCGCTCGGAGCCGCGGGCTAGCACCCCTCCCCACAACGTGCTCTTCAGCGGCTCTTCCCAGAGGAGCAGCAACGCACAGCATCTCTGCAAGTCTGCCATTCCTGCTGCTGCTTCGGGGAGATGACTGATCGACCAGGGCGCGGCGTCTGCGGTCTGCAGCCGTCCTCTTCCTTCAATCTACAAACCAGACTTCATCACACGTGCCCCACAAAGATTTCCCAAGCTTTCCACTTCCTTAATACTTTTCAAGCGGCTATGTTAACTTCGATGAAGACTAACTTTCAACTTCTGTCTAAAGCAAGGGAGCAAAGACGGTCTCCCAGGATTTCAGCGTACGGCTCCTTCGGTTTTGGGTTTTACGTTCGTGTGTACGATCATCTCAGGTGACTCCTCGCGCTCAGCGTGGGCCGGGGCTCACAGTCTCACCCGGGACTACCCGGGCCTCTGGCACCACTTGTTGAGAAGACCAGGCTTTCTTGCTGCGCTCCTCTGGCGCACTCCACGGAAACCACACGCATTCGGGTCTCTTTCTGGACTCTGTCCGATTCCATGGAACTGCGTCTCTAACCTGCCAACGTGCGCTGTCTTGTTCACTCCAACAAAACCTTTCGTAGGACACACTTTCAAAACCAAGAGGAACAACGTTCTACTTACTGGTCAGAGCGCCGCTCATGCAGGGCACGCGCTGTCTTCAGATTTGTGACTAAGCCAGAAACGGAGACATAAACTGAATCTCCTGAGTCTTGTTTATGTTTGTCATTTATGTTGAAACACCAAAGGTAAGGAGGTAGCCGGACTCGGTGTGTGTCTCGAGTGCAAGGTCCCCCCAGTTCTGTGCTCAGGGGGGTCTCACGGTGCCACAGCCTTCCCTCTGCCTGCTTCCCACGCACAGGTCTGGCCGCTCTGTGAGCTGACCACCCCTGCTGCCCTCCGCACCCACCTGGCCCTTGCACGCCCGCCCGTACGGTTCCCCAGAGAGCGGCCATCTCTGTGGCCCCACATCCCCCACAAGCAAATCTGTCAGGGTACACCAGGCGCCCCGTCAGTGGAGTTGGCAACATGGCCTCACAACCTGCCTTTTGCCCCCTACAATCGCTTCAGGTTCAATACACGCCCCTTGGCAAGCACACTGTGGACACCATCCCTGAACATTCACATCAATTTAGGAAACTGAGGCTGTGTCAGTACTTTCTGAGCAGCTGGGATATTTCTTTAAAAAGCAAACAGCTGGGGGGGGCGCCTGGGTGGCTCAGTCGGTTAAGCATCCGACTTCAGCTCAGGTCATGATCTCACGGTTCGTGGGTTCAAGCCCCGCATCGGGCTCTGTGCTGACAGCCAGCTCAGAGCCTGGAGCCTGTTTCAGATTCTGTATCTCCCTCTCTCTCTGACCCTCCCCTGCTCATGCTGTCTGTCTCTCTCTCTCTTAAAAATAAAAAAAATAATAAAATTTTTTTGGGGCGCCTGGGTGGCTTAGTCGGTTGAGCGTCCGACTTTCGCTCAGGTCATGATCTCGCGGTTCGTGGGTTCGGGCCCCACGTTGGGCTCTGTGCTGACTGCCAGCTCAGAGCCTGGAGCCTGTTTCGGATTCTGTGTCTTCCTCTCTCTCTGCCCCTCCCCTGCTCACACTGTCTCTCTCTCAAAAATAAATAAAACATTAAAAAAAAAAAAACTTAAATAAATAAATAATAAAAAATAAAAAGCAAACAAATTTTGGGGCGCTGACTGGCAATTGGTACTGTATGATCCCTGACCTTGGGGTTGTGAGTTCAAGCCCCATGTTGGGTGTAGGGATTACTTTAAAACAATAGATACATAAATACAAACAAGTTCCATAGGCTCCTAAGTCCTATGCGCCACCAAAGGTGCCAATAAGCAGGGACAACTCACCGTCAAGGCTCCCGGCGCCACGGGGGAAGCAAGGCGCTTGTTAATCGACTGGAAGGTGGCAGCAGGGACTCCCGCGATGGTGTTCACAATGACGTTGCCACTCACTGTGCCTGTGAGGAGAGAGCTGTGAGGCAGGAGCACGGGGAGGCTGGGAAGCTCACGGGGCCGCCTCCAGCTTCTTACCCGTGGGCATGCTCGTCCCCGTGACGGAGGTTTTAATGGCTCCCGCCTGCTGAAAACAGAAACATCTGAATTTCAGGACAAGCTCTTCCCTAACATGAAGCCTCCAAGCGTTTCCACTACATCAGAACCACATCCAAGCACCTGCCTAGTTCCCTCCGGGGCCCCAGCCACACTGGTCGTCCTGACCCCCAAGATCGCCAAGCCCAAGATTCCGTGCTGGCTGCCACCCACTGTCTCTCCACAGACTGCCGTCTCGTGGGCTGCGCACTCCCTCCCAGACCACCCACCACTGTGCCCTTGGGGCCACAGCAGCAGGGACTCTGGGAGCGAGCACCCTTTCTGACCGAGGGACAAGGCTGTGTAGGCCATGCAACAACCCCACCGCAGCAGACGCAGCTGCAGATGAGGACCCATGACCCCCATGCCTGGCAGTGGCACCTCCCATGCAGGCCCAGGCACTCTCCTCACACGTGAATCCAGTGCAGGCCACACGGGCACCCACGGCGAGGAGCACACCAGGGCACAACAGCAGCAGCACATGGTGTGTGGGGTCACAAGTCTACCTTTCTTTACCTTTCCTGTACATCCACTGTATCCCCGTCCCTAAGGGGCACCGAAGACTTGTGCACACATGTGCAGGGACACACGCATCGGCACGGAGGCACCAGCAGTCCCTGTGCCTCTGTGGGCTGACGTCACAGCAGCGCCTCACTCGCCCCGGTGCCCTGCCCACAGAGCCCCTGTGGGCAGGGTGAGGCTGAGGGCGTCCCTGCGAATGCACGTGCCCGCCAGGGCAAGGCTGGGCCTTCCGGCTCCTCCGAGGAAGCCGTGCCTGCGTCTGCACGGACCCCCCCACAACAAGCACGTCTCTGGGGAGAGGCGTCTCCTCACCAGCACGGCGGCGCTGCCCACTGTCGTGATGGCCGGGGGCACCTTCGGCGGGGGCTGTGCGGGCTGTGCCTGGGGCTGCGCCTGGGCCTGTGGCTGGACAGCGGGTGGTCCCGGGGGCTGCTGGGCACCTGCCGCCTGGGGCTGGGGCAGAGGGGGAGGTGGCTGCTGGGGCGGCGGGGGCTGTGGCTGCGGTGGGGGCGGTGGGGGCTGCGCCACAGGCGGCTGCTGCGCCTTCTGCTGATCGGCCAGTGCCTGTAGAGGCAGAGAGGAGAGGAGCCGTGGGGACGGGCCCTCTCCCCATGTCCCCCATGCCCCCAGCCCGGCCCTGCCCAGGGTCCCCGGAGCCCATACCTTCTTCTCTTTGGCGATGCGCTCTGCCCGGAGAGACGCCACCTGGATGGGAGGCAGTGGTTTGTCGTAGTTGATGCCACTGGAAGACAACAGCAGAGACGGGAAATAAACGGACGTGCTCGGGGGGAGCCAAGGAGCCGAGCACTCAGGAACCCAGAGCACTCACTGCCCAGGCTGCTGGGGTGCTAGGAGGCAGCTCCCGTCAAGCCCCCTCGCTTGAGACAAACCAGCTGCGCCAGTCCTCCGAGACCACGTCTCCATTCCTTTCGGCAGAGAACCTTCCAGGAGGCAGGTCTAGTCTACCACAGCGGCACCCAGTACACCGCCCAGACACGAAGGGCCTGAAACGTGCGTGCGCGCCCCAGGCTGGGCCTCCCCGCTCCCCGCAGCAGAGCCGTCAGTAGCTCTGTGTCCCCAGGCCCCACCCCAGCCGTCCAGACAGCCCCATGTCCGCAACTACGTCAGAGCCCAGCGGCACCGACACACCCCTCCAGCCTCCTGCAACTATGTCAGGGCCCAGCGGCACCGACACCCCCCGCCAGCCTCCCATGGCACCAGGCTGACCTGCAAAGCCTGTCAGGGGGGTGGGGTGCCCGTCCCCAGCCCCCCCGTCCCCTAGCCCTTGCTGCTGGGGACCCCCCCAGCTACTATCCCCTACCCACCTCCTCGAGGCCTCCTATCACAGGGAATCTGGCCTTGCTTAGAACCTCGTGCACACCCTCCCCGTTTCTGGGCCTCCCCCACACAGGGCCCAGGCCATGCCGACCGGCTCGGTGCCCTTGCACGTCAGCTCCCACCGCCCCAACACTCATCCCAGTGGGCTCGGGGCTTCTCACCTGATCCCACCGCCCTGCCCCTGCTCTTACATGACCATCCTAACCTTCCTCTGCTGGCGGTCCCTCCCGCACACCAGGCTCCCTGGGTCAGCCAGCTCCAGGCGGGGCCCAAGTGTCTCCACAGACAGCAGCCGCTAGCCGGGCCCCACGGATCTTCCTCCCACTCGGTCGCCAGTCTGGCCCCCATTCCTCGTGGACCCTCACCCTCGGCTGCCACCACAAGACTCCCAGAGGCCACCCAGCTGCGGACCCACGTGCTGTCTCTCCTCTCCTCTCACTCCTGTCTACACAGGACCCGTCCCTCTGATCTGAGCCAGACACGGAAACTAACAGGAGCCCCCAAGATGCCCAGGCTGGCGCTCACCTCACCCCAGCTGCGCTTTCATGCTGAGCAGCCCTGTCCACGTTGGTGCCCCCGAAGTGCCGCCTCCCGCTGGCCTGCACCCCTACCTCAGAGGTGTCACTTAGGACCCCCCGTGCTCATCCTACGGACCTGCCTTGTAACCCGTCTCCCTCAGCCCCGCATGCCTGCCCCCACGACAGGTCCCCTCGTGCCGGGGCGACATCCAGCAGCTGCACCCTGGTTCCTCCGTCAGGCCATTCCATGCACCTGCGGGAGGGACCTTCCGCCTCTGTAAAACCGGCCTGAGTTTGTGTCCCGCAGGTGACACCCAAGAGGATGAGAACGTGTCCCGTCCTGCTCCCCGCGGGACCGCTGGGCCCAGCACAGTGCTGGGCACACTGCCTGGCGATAAATGGCCAGGTGCGGGTAATAACCCATTAATTTAATCTACAAACACGTACCGTGTGCCTGCTCTGTCACCCAGACCTCAGAACTCCTACGTCCAGACACACGGACGCTACGCAACTCAAGTACAGAAGGCGAAGACGGGACGCACCAGGAAGAAACAGAGGACCACAGCATGGCCGTCGGCAAGGAGGGAAAGGTGGTGTGCAAGGGGGGCCCAGGCACGAGCCACAGACTCAGGAAAACCGTCCCAGGCAGTGGCCAGATGCAGGGGGCATCCTGCGGAGGCCAGACCCTCGGAGCGGTCAGCATGGGCCACCGGGAGTCTCAGGGGAGGTGGCCCGGCTCCGGGGGCCACGCTGACAACGGGTAAAGAGGGGCAGGGCCCGTGGTGCACCGCAGACCCTCGCTCGGGCAGGCAGGAAGGCTGGGGCCACATGGGCACCCAGGCTTCGTCTAGACACACACTGCCCACCCGCGCACCGTAAACCACCTACCGTGCGGGAAACACCCACCCAGCACTCAGACCCGACTCGGCCTCACTGCACCCGCCTGCTCACACCCGCGCGTCTCCCTGGCCACCTTCCATCCTATCCTTCATTCTCTTCTGCTCCCTTTAAAAGCAAGTACGTTCACCCCGATGCTGATGTACTTTTCAGGCAGAACACAACGTACGCCATGTTAGAGATGGGCACAGCTGGGGGAGGACAAAGGCTCTCCGCAGCCCTGCCCGTCCGCCAGTGTACCCTGCAGGCTGCAGGCGGAGACATGCCCTTGTCACGAGAATGCCACATGGCAGTCGCTGGAGATAACCAGCCTGAATGTGCTGTCTGCACAATTCACCGACCGAACTGAGTTGAAGGGAATGTGAAAACAAAATAATATCAAATAGCGAAAAACATGTCACAAGTACAGAAATACCTTTCCGCCAACACGGAGGCGTGCTTGGGGTTTTTCTGAAAGGGATTCATGCCAAGCCTGTAGCACAGAAAAGGAGATGACAGTTACCAAAGAGCTACCACCCGCGGGAGGAGGACACCAGCGGCAGGCCGCTCGCCGGCTCCATCGCGAGGCACGGGAAGGGGGACTTGGGGCACATACAGAGGCTTGATGGGAGGGCTCCTCTTCCCGGCGGTCATCTTCATCAGGTCGAAGTGGCTCGTGTACAGCTGGGTGTGCGTGGCGTTCTCGTCCTGGGCATACATCTGGCCTGTGCGCAGGGGACGGTTGTTCTTACTCTGAGACAAAATCGAGGGCAGCACGTCAGTCGGATGGGGGTGACTCGGGGGCCTGGCGCTAGACCTCCTGGATGGCACACAGCTCCTCCTTCCTGAGGCAGCACCGCCACCTGCGAGTCCACACACGCCTGCGTCTGCACACGCCGGCTCGTGGGGGCCCTGTGGAGGGAGGACTCCTCTTCCACTGGGACAGACAACCGCTGGGCAAGGTTTCCGCAGCCGCACAGCGTGTGAGGCGGGGTCAGTGCACCCTTGCTGGCGAGCAGATGCGGGGGAACCGAGGGGTGGCTGCCCCTCAGGAAGAGGAGAGTCGTATGCAGGTGTCTGACTCTGTTCTCAGGGGCTTCCCAGCCCTGTTTGTGCCTGGCGATCTCCCCCCTTCCCGTGTCCTACTATGACACCAAGCAGGGCTCCAGGGAGTCATGCACAGCGTGTGGGATGGGAACCGAGGTGGCTGCATAGTGAGCACTGTGCCGGGGGAGGCAGTGCACGGGCGACTCCGCGTGCCGTCTAGGTGCCGCCATTACGTCACGCAGGGCGGCCTGAGCGCAGAGCCAGCAGGACACGACCGGCACAGGAGGCTCCGGATGCGGGAACGCACCCCCCGCGGCGCCTCACAGGGAGGCAGGGCAGGCTCCAGACCAGGCACATCACGACAACACCTCCCAGCCATGGCAGGCGGTCAAGGGGCTCCGCTCCCACCGTGCTCCACCCAACGTGGCACCGCCACCACGCGTCTACAAGCGCCAACCTCTAGGTTGAGTCAGTGCTCTGTCATGTGGCCCTCTGCACGGCTGCCTACAGTTCACTCAGAATGTCACCTTCGTACCTGATACGTTTTGTTTCTTCCTATAGATTAACTTCACATGTGACAACGGAAGACCAAGCTTCAGTCCTGCATTTCCTGCGTTAGCTCTGTGGCCATTGTTGGAAGCGTTTCTGACACATCAGACCACACACGAGATTATGGGAAGTCTTGTGGTGAAGCCACCACAGTGGGTATGAGGAACGCTTGGTTTTTTTGTTCTTAAATAAAAAAAGAAGGTGCGCCTGGGTGGCTCAGTCAGTTAAGTGTCCGACTTCAGCTCAGGTCATGACCTCACGGTTCATGGGTTTGAGCCCCACATCGGGCTCTGTGCTGACAGCTCAGAGCCTGGAGCCTGTTTCAGATTCTGTGTCTCCCTCCCTCTCTGACCCTCCCCTGCTCAGGCTCGGTCTCTCTCTCTTTCTCTCTCAGACATTTAAAAAAAAAATTAATTAATAGATGTAAAATGTAAAAAAGAATCTTTAAAAAAAAATTAATAGATAAATAAACAAACAAACAAACAAGCAAACATCTGCCCAGAGACGAATGTCTCTGGGAAAACAAACACGGAGAGAATAGAGATTTTTGCCCCTCATATGAGGACCCCGCAGGCCTCTGCCGCATCTGCCCCGTGCAGTCAGCGTGTGCACAGGCCTCAGGACGTTCTCTAGAAGGGAGGCCGACGGGTGTGCGGCAAGAGGAGAAACAGAGAAGACAGCAGACGAGAGACAGAGACTAGTTCGGCTGGAGGAACAAGCGCAGGCGGATGCTCGTCCACGGAGCCAGCTCTCAGGGCGGGGGTGGGGGGTCAGGCCGCCGCCACGGCCAGCTTCTCCGGACGGACGCTGAGTACCTGACGCTGTGCGTTCGGCATGTGCGACACACGGCGAGCAGGACAAGGTCTGGAGCCGGTGCCACCACCCCGGCAGCCCGCGGACCTGCTGTGCGTGTGGCAATAGCGCAGCGGAGGAGGCGCGAACACGCTCTCCCAGGGAAGTCCACGGAGCCAGACCACGGCTCTCAAGTTCACCCAACACCTTCTTGGCAAAGGAAAGGAAGAGAAAAGAAAAGCAGGCCACGCTCTCAGGCAGCACAGAGTTTTCCACATGTGGGACCACAGCCAGCACGATGGTGGCCATGAAAGCAGTGCTGCGGGTACAGACCAGGGACAGCACGGGCCTCTGCCCTCACCAAGCTCCACGGAGCCAGGGGTTGGAGCTGTGCAGGCATTGGCGGGGGGGCTCACCTTGCCCTCCTCCCTCGGAATGAGTACATTCTCGTAGCGGCTCCGGCACTGCTTGGAAGAGCGGTAGATGCGGCTGCAGGAGTTGACCACGTCGCTGACAAGGTCCCAGTTGGGCGTGTGGGCCGGGGACACTATCGTAAGGTTCAGAGGCAGTTCCAGGAGCTGCTTCACGGCCTAGAGCAGGTTTCAGGTGGCACGGGTCAGCGAGTGCCCCGGCAGCCTTACGCACTCTCCCAGGGAGCGCAGGGACGGGACGTGGACTGGACGGCCCCACGCTCACCTGCAGCAGCGCCCAGTCCTCGCTGATGAGCCACTCGGGGTTGTCTGGGCCCGACTCAGCCGTCGGTTTGGCAAAGGTTGGCAGAGGCTTGGCAAACTGCGTCTGCTGCTTCAGCAGAATGTTCTTCTTCTGCTCCTTCCCTTCCCGTCGCATCTTCAGCAGGCCGGGCGCAGCGCGATCGAACAGCGAGCGGGGAGGGACGACCGGCTCCCCGTGCCGCTGCTTCTTCTTCCGGCCTGTGGCTGCACGGACACCTTCGTCAGCCGGGCGGTAGACAGGAGACCGCGCCTCCACGAGCGAGGGGCAGGGAATGAGGGAGGCCGCGGGGGAGGCCGGTCACTGCGGGGCGCTGGGCTGAGACAGACCCACCCTCCCGTGAAGGCTCCTCGCCAGCTCCGAGCACAAAGCAACAAGACCCGTGAGTGGGGCCATGGGGCGCACCTGATGGGTCCGTGCGGTGGCGCCTGCGCTCCTTCCTCACGTACACAGGAGGCAGCTTGGACTCTGGGATGGGCGTGCTTTCGTACGTGAGACACAGGACCGGGTCCACGTAGATGTCGTTGTCGTCCTGGGGTGGCGTGGGCGGTGTCCAGAGCTGTGCACAGAAGGGATAGCCTGAGCCGTGCAGCTCCAGGAAGGCGGCCGCCCCGACACACGGGGGCACCAGCACTCACCGGCATGACCTCCATCTGCCCGTCGGCACCTTCACAGACGTACTCCTGCAGGTGAGGGGCAGGCTCAGGGTGACGTGGTCTCAGATGCGGCCACGGGCCACCAACTATCTACCCCGTGTTGGTGATGACGTCGCCCTGACCGCACTCGGAGAAAAGCCCACGTGAAGCAGACACCTGCAGCCAAGGGCCCAGGCTCGTGCAGCGCCCCGCCCCCCGCCCCGCCCCGCGTACCGCGCTGTAGGCGTCCTCCCGCGTGTAGGTGAGCAGCTGCTCGTGGTCCTGCTCCCGCAGCGCCCGCGCCTCCCGCTCCCGCTGGGCCCTGGCGTTCCGCGCCTCCCACTCCGTCACGGCAGTCAGCACAGCGTCCTGGCGGGGAGACCACGCACGGGGGCTCTGGGACTCCCACGCCGCGGCCGCGCTCGCCGTGTCACCAGCCGAGCCCCTCTCTGGCTGCAGGGGCTCCGGACCCCTCCCTGCCCCCAACACCCAGCCGTCCGACCCCCCAGGCATCAAGCTACTTCCAATCGAATAGGAAGCGTTCCCTGAGGTTTTCCAAGACTTCATTTTTGTCTGTTTCCACACTGGCAGGTTAGCTTTTCATCCCTACACTTCCTGGCCAGTCACGCTTACTTCCGGCTGACTTTGCCTCTGAAGCCCAGGCCCTCGTCCGATGGCACCAGGAGGCTGCCGCTTACCTCGCCGCTGCCCTCCTTCTCCGGGCCAATGGGCGTGTGGAATAACTCCAGGTAGTTCAGGGCGTACTTTTCAATAGGTGTGAGCTGTTTCAAAAACCATGTTTTGAACAGGGTTATTAGCAGCAAATCAAAAAGGTGAAGGTCCTTACACAAGCCCCACCACCACCTAGATCCAGAAAGGTTTGTTCTTAGTCATGGGGACCAAGGAAAATCTCACAAAACGGTCAAGCGCTGAAAACGTCTAGGCATCTGGAAACGACGTGAGTCGAAGCACATGAAAGAGAGCACCCAGACCTGCTCCATAAAGTCCGCTAACTCCTCCAGCTGCGACGGCTCCTCCCGCCAGCCTGGGCCATCGCCGTCAGGCGACCCCGGCACCACTTCCTCCTCAGGTTTCTGGGCATCGTCCTCCAGGTACTCGATACTCTTGAGGGCCTAAAGAAATTACGCGTTTAAATTACTTTCCGATGTTTTTACCTCAAAGGGTCGTGAAAAGGAGCCGCCCTGTGTAAACGCCGACAAGCCTGCACCGCGCACAGAAAACAGCGTGCAGGAGGCAGGCGGTGGATGTGAGCAGCTCACGGCCAAGACGGACAGCAGGCCCCAGCGAAGGGCTGAGTGTGGCAGCGCCATAAAGCTCCCCAGTTCCGAAGACACAGGCGCCTTGCTCAACCTCGCACCTGGCACCCAGCGCACCATGGCTTTGATGAACAAGGATTCTTCGGCGCACGAGTGGGGACAGACAACCTCACACCGCGGCTGCCAAAACCAAGCAATGGAAGAGGTAGCGACGGGTCATCGGCATCACCACAGATCAAGAAACCAATTGAGAGGCGCCTCCTAGGTGCCACTCCCCACAGCCAGGAGCACACACCTGACAGCGGGTGGGTGTGGACACGCATGAGCCCAGTCTCCGGTTTCAGGGTAATCGATTACCAACTGTATGACCTGTTTTCTTGGCAATATGGCTAAATCTGCAGTTCAAAGAGGTTACCTGACCTCATACAATACACAGAACTCTTATTCCACGCTGTACATCTAAATATGAAGACCACTTAAGCATCTAGAAGAAAATAAAGGAGGACGCCCTGACGACCCGGGGTAAGGAGAATGCTTCTTAAGCACCAACCACGATAAAGACAGGTGACTGGTTGGCCTCAGGGCCCAGGGCTTCTGCTCATTGAAAGACAAGCAAACCACAGAACATACAAAGGTATTTTACGGATTTCCCTAGAGCATATAAAGAGTGCCAACAAACCACTAAGAAAAAGAAAACCCAGTTAACAAGAAAAGGGGAGAAGGATGTTAGCAGACACTTCAAAAAAAAGGTACTTGCCCTGCCAGGGAGCATGCGGAGGCACACAGATTCGCAGGCCGACAGCAGCGACACATTACACCAGAGACCCGGCCCGCGTCCGCCAGCACGCTGCCGGGAATGACACCCCACGCCCCGGGTCCCACGCAGCCAACACGGCATACATCGACTCGGCCCATCTGGAAAACTGCCTGCGGCCCCTGTGGGTCACGTGCTCCCTAATGACCCAGGGGCCTTACCCCAGGTTCATTTAGCAGAGATGCACATGGTGTCTGCCAAAAGACACGGAGAGAACATCACCGATGCACGGCCCCACAGTGGACCTGATGAAGTCATGACCATCCACAGACACCAGGAACCACTGTGACCCAGAACCAGAAGCCAGATCTACATAGGCGCCAGTGCGGTCAGAGGTCAGAAGAGCAAGCTGCCCTCGGGGACAGGAGTGGTGAGGAGGCAGGTGGTCCCTGGGGTGCCTTGCCCGTAGCGCCCTCTCAAGCTGACAGTTTATGTTGTACATACTTCTCATACGTTCTCGTACTTCATCACCATTTCCGCGGAGAGCCGCGTCTGTGCGCCAGGCCCAGAAGAACCCTGCGCCCACTGCAGAAGTGCTGGGAAGCCTAAGGCACCGGCTGTCCTGCGCACAGCTGCTCACCTGGGTGCACCGATGGCAGGGGCCTCCCTCACGCACTTCATCTTCAAAAGCCCCTCCAGCGCCTCCCGCCCTCACCTGGCCACGCTGCTTCCATCAGCCTGGCCCCTGCCGCCCTCACCCCTCATCCCCTCCTGACCCCCAGCAGCCCCTCTGCCTGCTGCAGTCCTTGCTGGGCACCGGCCGCTCTGTGCGGGGCCCTCCGCTGCGGCGGGGAGAGCCCGCATGCTCTCCCTGGTGGCCTCCTAGCCTCTCCCATCCCGGACACGCAGGCTTTGCGGAGAGGGGAGCCCGCGTCTTTCATTCAATGCTAAGCCCCTGCCACCTAGAGCACGGCTGACACACAGGGAGACGGTCGACAAGGACGTGTCGAGAGTAAGTACGTGTCATCCTGCGCTGCACGGAGCGGCACAGGCACGTGCCCGAGCCAAAAGCCCCAAACGCCACGTTTCCTGCCACACCTTCCTGCCGCATCTGTCTCCCAGGACACGTGCCAGAGTTTTAATGCCGAGACCGCTACCTCTGGAACATGATCTCTTTTCTTTCATGCTGTTTTCCTTTTTCAACTGTGTGCGTATAACCCCTATCTGTGCAAGAATGGGGTCGACTGACCTGTCCCCCAACGAAGGGCTGTAAGGTGTCTCTGCAGGGGGCGTCATATGCAGGAAACTCTGGGGCGGGGCACTTGCTTTCATTATAAATTCTTGAGGATTTAACACACACGTTTATTATTTCTCAACAACCAAGTGGTAAGATACTAAGGGCACCAAAGGCACCAGGAAGGGGACGGGGGTGGAGGGCACCGCAGGGAGCCCGCGCGGCCTTGTGCCACAGGCAGCGGGGGCAAGAGGCCCAGGCCACGGGCGTCCCGCCAAGGTCAGGAGCCTGGAAACCAACACCCAGGACGGAGGGAAGCAGGGCATGGCCTCCGAAGACGGGCTGAGAGCGGGGAGGGACGGGGGCCTGCAGCAAGACCCCTGCACGAGGCAGGGCAAGAGGGACGCGGCCCCGACAGCGGGTCTGCAAGGGTCTACACAGCAGCATATGGGCCAGGTGCACAACCTGAAATCTCTAGCTCCTAAGTTAGAAACGTAATTGCCCGATATAACCAATACCATCACCTCAACAAGTAAGCAGCACAAAAACGGTATTAATGGGATAGTTCACGCTCTGCTTTGTGTTGTCCTTAGAATCGGGTGTGCATCTTACACTCACACACACAGGGCGCCTGTCAAGAGAGGAGCTGAGACGGCCAACCGTGACGACAGGCAAGGCGCCCAAACAGCCGGCTGTGGCCTGGGGGAGGCAGTGTGGCCTGCGCAGAGTGGAGGCACACAGAGTCGGCGGCTGGGCTGGGTGGCGGGGACCCAAGGCCCCCACACCCTCTGCTGCTCCCCTGCCCTGCTTTTCCAGCCAAAACGCCCGAAATGCAACGGAAGCAGGCAGGAGGGGTGCACCAGGCTGAACAAGGGGGCGGGGCATTCAGGCCCTTCGGCAGGCACAGCGCATCCCATGTGGGCCCCCGGGACAGGCGGCTGTGTCCTCACCTCAATGAAAGGTCTTGCGATTTTGGGTGCGATGATTTCTGTGGCAGAAGGTTCCTGAGAAAGGACCACAAACTCCTCCGCCTTCACTGGGAAGCCGGCATCGTCCGTCGGAGAGCACACCTCAAACAGCTCCTGGATGGTGCGCTGCACGCAAGACGCACATTTGTGCCCGACAGCAGGGGCCGGGTCAGAGCCCAACCCCGGCGTCAGGCCCTATCCCCAGGGAAGTCACCCGGTGATCCCCCATCCGTACATGGTGAACCCATGCACTCTGTCACCAGGAGGCACCTGTGAGGACCATACATCAGTGACAGGTACCTGCGTCAGGAACGCCATGGAATAATCATTGCCCTGAGCGGCTACTTCTCGGATCAGGTCTTTGGTTCCATTTTTCAACAGCTTCTCTTCGATGGAATTGCCGCTTACAAGCCTACAAAACACACGCGTGTGCACATGCTGACTGCGGGGCCGCTGGGACGCAGGACACCGTGAGCGGCTGGGGTGCGGACGCTCGGGAGGGTGCTGGAAGGTTCTCTGTGTGCCTCGGGTGTGCCTTCACATGGAGGCCAAGGCCACCTCTCCCGTGTCGGCTCCCCCGCCGCACGCCACCCCATGTGTCTGTGACTGCGGTCCCTTTTGTCCTCCTCCCCTCCAGCCTCCGCCTGGGAAAGTCTCCTGGCGCCCCCAGGGGACCGTGCAGGGACCGCCTGGCCCCCCCAGTGCTAACGGCCTGGCACGCTCATGTGCACACGCAGTGGTGCCCCGCATGCTTCTCTGCACTTTGCTTCCCCCCTGACCGGTCTGCTGCTGGGAGCCCCTCCCCCGGTTCCAGTGGCTGCTCAATGGCCAGGGTACAGCTGTACTGCAAGCACAGGCATTTGCTGGTTCCAACTTCGTGACATGTACACAAGCCACAGCAACCACCAACACCACAGGCTGGACCTCTGGAGGGGACGGCTGGGAACAGGGCACGTGCAACCCTCTGCTCAGCGGGACACGATAAACCACTGTCCCAACAGAGCACCAGCCCACTCCCCACTCAGGGTGGGAGCAGCCTTCGCCAGCACGGCCAGCAGCCGTGCCTGCTGCTGCCTCCCATCGGGGCACATGAGAAAGGCCATCACACAGGCGGCCACTGGGCCTCCGCCTCCCAAGCCTGTCCGACCATGTGGTTTGGGTTCTCAGGCACACGCCTCCCCCGACCCCCCCACGCCTTTCCTGAATAAGAGCTCAATTACCTTTCTTCTCACCCTGTAAGAGCTATACAATCCCCTGTCCACTGTGAGACTGCAAACGATGTCCCCAATCTGTTATCTGTGTGTTAGCTTTGCTATGGGATCTTTTGGCAAACCAGAACTTAAGTTTTCATTTGATTGCAATCAGATATGTCTATCTCTCCTTCCTCTGGAGGAAGCTCCCAGTCGGGCTGAAGTTATCCCTTCAGGCCACAGATACTCTCTCCTCAGCCCCTTGCTTTACTGCCACACCTCCGTGCTGAGCCCCGGGGGTGGCGTTCTGGCCATAACGTGGGCACCTGTAATCCTCACGGTCAGCACAGTGTCAGCAACATGTACCAAATAAACACGCTCCCATGAGGCTAGACCCCCAGCCCTGCAGGCTCACACCCGCACCGTCCACTGCTCCCCTCCTTCTGCACCTCCTCCTGCAACCCTCGTGAACATTTCTGGTGGCTGTTATCAGCTTTCACTGCAAATGCACTTTATTTTTTTTTAGACATTTTAATTTATTTTTGACAGAGACAGAGAGAGAGAGAGAGAGAGGGGAGAGGGGAGAGGGGGAGAGGAGCAGAGAGAGTAGAGACAGAATCCAAAGCAGGCTCCAAAGCTCTGAGCTGTCAGCACAGACCGTGATGGGGGGCTCGAACTCATGAACCATGAGATCATGACCTGGGATGAAGTCAGACACCCAACCACTGAGCCACCTGGGTGCCCTCCAAATGCACTTTAAAACCGACCGAGCTTATCCAGCCGCATGTGCACATGCATGCACAAACACAAATGTGGCTCTGGTTAAAACACTGTCACTTTTCCATAGTGCTTTGAGGAAAGCAATTTTTACACACCAGGTCTTCCGCCCCAGGACACAGCCTGGCCTCCTAGTCAGGTCTTAGCATGTTTGGTTTAACTCTCAGTCCTGACACACCCCGCACCTTTGCTGCCAAGACTGTTTCTGAGTGGTTGTGAAATACGGTTCCTGAGAATGAAACTGTTCTCCCACTTCTGGCTGATGACTGCTGCAGGGCCAGCGACAAGGAAACGGTCACTCAGGAAAACGTCACTCACGCAGCATGAGGGGCACCGGGCTTACGTTTACCGGCGCAGAGACAGACTCGCGGTGCCCGTGAGAAAAAACAGGATTAACAAACGGGACTGCAAGTTTTAACATAAATCGGTAAAAACATGTTGGAGAGACATCTGCCAAAACGCTGCCAGCTTCCATCTCCGTGGGACGTTCCCTAGAAAAGCATCCCTTACTCACTGGCTCTCAGAAGGACAATGCAGCTACCAAACGCCCACTTCGAGGGGGCTCTGCGCCCACGCCAACAGTGAAGGTTATACACGCAGGCGGGGGCTTGAGTCCTGGGCCAGCTGTCCCCATAGGGATGCACACCGGGGCCCACTGCTCTCCCAGCCTGCCATGCACAGGCCGACACCACACACACCGACCGACCCCGCGCACAGGCCGACACTGCAGGCATGCCGACCCCGCACACAGACCGACGTCGTGTACAGGCCAACGGTGCGCACAGGCTGACGCCACAGCTTAGGTTAAGCAACAGAATATAGACTCCCTGATACTACACGACTATAAAAATGCTTCCAGAGGCACCTGGGTGGTTCAGTCGGTTAAGCGTCCGACTTCGGCTCAGGTCATGATCTCACAGTTCGTGGGTTCAAGCCCTGTGTCGGGCTCTGTGCTGACAGCTCAGAGCCTGGAGCCTCCTCCAGATTATGTCTCCCCCTCTCTCTGCACCTCCCATACTCCTGCTCTGTCTCTCAATAATAAATTAAAAGGTTTAAAAAAAAATTAAAAATAAATAAATAAATGCTTCCAGAAGTTTAGAAATACAGAGTAGAGCCTTCTCCGTTTCCCTCCGTTCTGGGTTTGGCCAGTTAGAACTTATGTCTAGGAATACAGTAAGTAAGGAACACAGGTTTGAGTTCTTTCTGCAGCCGTCCTAAGAACAGACACACCTGACGGTAACTGAGACACTCACAGGTCCCCTAGAAGAAGTACACTTAGAGTGGACAGTGTGGACAGCACATGTCGAAGCAACTAACTCTGTTACAGTCTCAGGCAAGCAGGTTACAAACTAAGCAAATGGGCACAGAGAAAACAAAGCAGCAAGAACTGAAGAGTGCCTCAGAAAAAACAAGGGGCTCCTGGGTGGCTCAGCCAGTAGAGCATCCAACTCTGGATTTCAGCTCAGGTCATGATCCTGGGGTTGTGGGATGGAGCCCCGAGTTGGGCTCCACACAGAAGGTGGAGCCTGCTTAGGATTCTCTCTCCCCCTCTCTCTGCCCCTCTCCTGCTTGTGCATGCCCATGCTCTCTCTCTCAAAATAAACTAAGTAGAAAAAACAAACGCCACAGCAGAGACGCGGGGCGCGAGCCCAGCATATGCTTGAGCCCCACACAGTGCTTCTGCTCCCACACCTCCCGCACCCTGGGCGGGCGACCACTCGTGGACACCGCCGCCCTCACCTGTATATGTGGACGTCCTTGCGCCTCCCGATCCTCTCGCACCACTCCTGGGCCTTGGCATCCATCACGGGGTTCAGGTCATTGTCATAGAACACCACCGCGTCGGCCTCCACCAGGCTCACCCCTGTGGCGCGGCTGTGAGTCGACAGAATGGCACAGAAAATCCGCCGGTCTCTGTTAAAACTCCTCATCAGTTCCTGGGATGAAGTAAGACGCTCGGGTCAGCCCCCCATGGCAAACACTGGCCGCCGCGGGTGTGCGGACATTGACCAGCTAGAAAGAAACGTCTGGTGGTCCTGGCTCCCACGCGCATGTCCGTGGCCACCACTGACCACCGACCACTCCGCACACTCCTCACAGGACGCCGAGCCTCGCTTACAGAAAGGATGTTAGACTCTACCTGACAGGAACTGTCAGCTCAACCCGCAGGCCCCATGAGAACACAGAGTCTTCCTGGGGAGGGACGTGTGCTCGGTCCTGTACCCTCAGGCAATGCCGGAGCGCTTCACGGCACAAGGCCCCGGAGTAAGGCTGAGGGAGCAGGGGGCGGGCAGGGAGAGAGGCTAGCAGCCTCCCGTGAGCACAGCTCCCGACAGCCATCTCGGCACCACAACACACAGCCACAGGACCCCTCTTCTTCCCAGAGGCCCCGCATGTGACCTGTTACACCACTGCCAAAAAACCTTGTTAGTCAACACCGTGCTGCATCTCCTTGCACCCCCTTCTCCGTGAGCGTGCACGTGGGTGAAAAGCCCTGTGTGCACAGGGTCACGTGAAGAGGCCGGCAATGGGCTTCCAGCACTTGGGAAGGTTCTCCTGTGCGGACTCCTGTTCCAAATGCTCTGATGACAACCTTGGAGTGCAGCCCACGGATGCTCGCAACGGTGTGCTCACAATGCCACCGAGCACCATGGCACACACACAACCTACTTGGACGTGTGCATCACTCCTGAGGGGGGCAAGGCACCGAAGGGGCTGAGCCTTCCACGCAGTACTCAGGCAGGCGTGTGCCCATGCGAGGCCCACAGGCCACACTGTCAACCTGTCTCCTACAAAGCCATGTGGCCTCGCGCCTGCTCGGAGCATGTGAGCACGCCTGTCTCACCGCACCAACCAAAGCAACACACGCCTGGCCAATGTGACGAGTCACAGAGGCGCACACTGTGCATTTGCGTTTCCTGGGGTGCACCGAGTCGGCACTGTGCCCACAGCTCCACGCCCAGCTGCGTCCTGAAGCACACCAACCCGCTCCTCGTGGCCACAGGATGTCTTGACTCTGAGACGGCCAGCCAACCACGCACGTCCAGTAACAAGGTGCTTGCGCTGAAGACTGACTTACTAGAGCGCCGCCACTGCCCCGCCCTGACACGGCTCCCAGAAACCGGGGCAGAAACCAGTGAGCTCAGTTAATGGCACCGAAGCATAAACTGTAACAAAGAAAACCTTTTCTTCCTTACCTGCCGCTGCTCGCTGTTGGCGTTTTCATCGATTCTGATGTAGGTGAGATAATGGAAGTTCAAGAACATTTCTAAAATGTCCAACATGAGAACCATCTGCGACAAGATCAGCACTCGACGTCCTTCTGACTTCAACTTCTGGAGTAAGATAGCCAAGGCTTCTAGCTTTCCTATAAAGTGATGATGTGGGGAGTCTCTCACATCCCGAGGCAAGGAAACCCGACCTCAAGAACAGTGCGAGGGCGCCCGGTAGCTCAGTCGATTGAGCATCTGACTCTCAATTTCGGCTCAGCTCAGCTCATGATCTCAAGTTGGTGAGATCAAGCCTCGTGTTGGACTCTGCACTGAGGTGAAGCCTGCTTGAGGTTCTCTCTCTCTTTCGCGCTCTCTCTCCCTCCCCCCACTGCTCCCCACGCTCCTCCACTCACTCACACGTGCTCTTAGAAATAAGTGGGAAAAAAAAGGAGCAGCGCCAACGGGAGCCCCTCTCATACCCGAGTCAAACTGGACCAATCTGAGCTCAGGAAAGCGGAGGGAGCGCAGCGCCGTGACCTGCTGCAGCTGCTGCGCGTAGGGGGCCGTGTGCTCTCTCAGGCGGTGCCTCAAGATCCTCATCCTGTGGCTGTAGAGGGACGGCGGCCTCGCCACCCACAAGGATGGGGGCGCGGCCACCACCGGCGGGATCACGCACGCCACCCTGAGAAGCAGAAAGTACATGCATCACACGTGGTGTCCACAGTGTCCCCACCAGGCAGCACCTGTCTCAGGAAGCAAAGGCTCAAGAAGGAAGCGGGTGGAACCTCCTAACAGTGGAGTTGCAGGAGAGGCCAGAGTGCCTAATTATAGTCCCCGTGGGGGGGACATGGCTGCTGGCCCACACCACCCATCACAGCTAACATGGGAGTGGGTGCTGCCAGTGCTGGCTAATGCGGGTCCCCCCATATTGAAACAACCATCAGGGCACCCGGCGATTGTAGGAACGGGCACACAGATGGCATTCTGTGAAGTATGTGTCCTTAGGGGGTCTGAGAATACAGCTGCCGTGTCCCGTGTGGTCTGGGGGTGGGAGGGGGGAGTGTGACCCCCAGAACTGGTACAGCCACCGTGCCACCAGGAGGGAAGCCAGACGCAGCTGGAAGAGGCCCGGCGGAGAGCAGCCACAAGCCACCCCTCCGACCTCTGGAGGTCACCTGCACCCAAAGGGCCTTGCTCTGGGGTCGGCTCCAGCCAGGTTTCCCAGACTTGCCACCAGCCACGTGGAAAAGAAAAAACCATCTGTCACCAAAGCTCTGACAAACAAAATCAAAGAACTAAACCAACAGAGAGCAATTCCATGTTCGTAGGTCGGAAGAGCCCACATGGCCAGCATGTCTGCTCTGCCCACCTGACCTAAAGCCTCAGCGCGCTCCCCGAGCACACCCCAGCCAGTGCTGTGCAGATGAGCCACACGCTGGACCCAAGGTCAACGCGGAAACGCAGCGGAGCCCACACGATGTCGAACGACAACGAAACCGGAGTGGGGACGCCGCCAACACAAGTCTCGCTGTGACGCCACAGGGATGGCGCAGATGTCGACGTGCTGCTGAGGGCTGGGCGGAGGCCCCGACAGAGGCAGGCACGATCACCTCGGCACTCCCAGCGGAACAAAGCACTTCCTGCAACAAGGTGCTGCAACAAGCAACAGCCACGCGCAAACACATGCACTGCACATGTGTTCCTAACGGGGTTCACGGTCACCCCCGTTCTTGCAAACAAAAACCCCAAAACAACCACCAACCCACATACACTTGATTAAGCCTCTGAATCGAGCCATTTACAGACAAGACAGGGAACGAAGCAACATGTCCAGTTACACGTCACGGTGTAACTGCTCGAGGAACCAACGGGCAGATCGAGATGGTGTGAAGTCCTACAGGGAAACCCGGGCTTTCCTCAACCAACACGTCGCGAGGGGAAACGAGAAGGGCCAGCAGAACCCGGTTAGAGGACCCACGACGGAGAGCTGAACCAACTGCCACACCTCCCTCGCATGATTCAGACTTCAAACACAGAAAAAGGATTTATAAGACGAGCAAAACCACGAAGGCTGAATACACACATACTAACGTCAGAAACAGTTCCTTTCTTAGCTGATAAGGGCCAGCAACTGTGTGTCTTTCACAGCGCGACAAAACTGTTTGTCTGGAATCTGTTTCGGAATGGTCTTGCTGCGGGGCCATCACCAGGTGACACAAGGCTGGGCAGGCGCTGGCGGCTGCTGAGGACGGGCTCCGGGTGCGCGGGCTCGCCGCGTTCCTCCGCTCGCGTGCGTCTGAAGACCTTTGACAACACGGGAGTTGGGGGGGGGGGGGGACTGAATCTAGACACGGACCCAGTCCCTTTGCAAACCTCGCTCAGCTTGGACCTAGACCTCAGTAGGAGATGCAGACAGGGGCGCCCCTGCACGAGGACGCAGGGGGAGAGCAGGTGAGGGGCTGGCTGACCACGAGCGGACAGACGGCTGGACTCCATCAGGGCCACACACTCTGCCTGTGAGAGCCGGCGCCCCGAGGGGACGAGTCACGGAGGAGAAGAAAATGCTCCTGAGAGACACGACTGATGAAGGACTGTCATCCTAACACCCACACAACTCTTAAAATATGAGAACATGAGCAACCCATTTACCAAACAGGCCAAAGACCTCAACGGATGCCACACCACGGAGGACAAACATGGCAAAAAGCCGTGAAAAGAGGCTCCACGTCGCACATCCCCGGGCAACCGCAGATCACAGCCGCCGTGAGACGCCGCCGCCCGCCCGAGAAGTGTGGCGGGGATGGGGCGGCGGGGCTCTGGCTCACCACCATGGACAGGGATGGGGCAGCAGACTGAACATGTGCCCGCCGGACGGCCTGACCCGCAGGCTTCTGGGTACTCAGTCACACGAAGTGGAAATGTACATTTCCATGGACCCTGCACGTGGTCGTCTACAGCAGCTTCACTGGCGGCCACGGGAACGCCGAGCGGCCAGAGGATCCCCAGGAGGTGGTAGATAAGCTGCCCTACAGACAGCGGGAATTACAAAGAAATGGCGGTCAAGCCACTAAAGGCTGAGGAGGAACCTTAACAGCATCTGCTGAGAGAAAGCCATCGGAAGAGGCCACACATGGACCACTCCAACGGCAGGACATTTGGGGAAAGGCACGGCCGCGGGTGCCCAGGGCTCCAAGGGGGGCACAGGAGTCTCAAGGCAGTGAGGCCACTCAGCATGCCCACCCGAGCCAGGCCGCTGGTTGCCAGGGCTCCAAGGGGAGCACAGGGACCTCAGGGCAGTGGGACCGCTTGGCGTGCCCACTGAGCCAGGCCGCGGGAGCGCCACAGTGTCCCCACTGGAAACCCAGGATCACCATGAGGCCTGCAATCGGCCACGTGCACAGAACAGGAGCAAGCAGACTCGTGCTTGGGCCGGATGGGACACATGCTCAAAACAAGGGATGGGACTCAACAGGGAATGGGGCTGAGCCTGCCAGTGGGACGCAGAGGAAGGGGAGCTGGGGGCTGGGGCGCAGGGGGCTGTGCACACAGCCTCTGGGCGGCTGTGTTCGCTCCTACAGCTGGCTTCTAAGTTTCACTCTCAAACACACGCTTCCTACGAGCAATGGTTTTCCGTGTGGTTTTCCAATAAAACGCTACTGAAGAGAGCACAACGGAGAAAGCCCTCGCCGCCAGGGGACAGTCCCCCACATCCACCAGAACGCTGCCCTGGGGACAGACCTGGCACCCAAGGGAGGAGAGAGCACCCTGAGGGTACACAGCCTTCCCAGAAGGTAAAGAGATCGGCTGGGGACCCCGGAACGATTCTGAACAGACTTCCAAGGTACAGCTCGCAGAGAACCTCGCAGGAACGAGCACCCGAGAAGGGGGGACACGCACCACTGGGGGCACCCGGGGAGCAGAGTGCCCGTGCACACAGAGGCCGCCCTACCTGTCAATGACATCCTGCAGGCAGGCTTGCCGTTGGGTCAGTGTCAAAATCAGGCCCCTGTGACTGGGCGAGGGTGAGGAGTGACCGCAGGCTGGCCTGGCCGCCTTCCAGTGACCGCCGTCAGAAGCCCCGAGCCAAGGAATCTGTTCTCTGCCAACCACGGAGCAAATCTGCAACAAATCTCTGCCGTAGACGGGGGCCCGAGAGCAACGGCGCTCGTTGACAAAGTAGATCTGGTCCAGTCGCTCTTTTAAAAGTCTGGTCTTCTCCTCCTTTGTGGGAAACAGGGAGGAAACCGCTATGGAAGAGCAGCAGGCCCGGCGCTGGGTCCTGCCACACCCCGCGGAGTCCCTCACGCTCCGCGTCCTCAGAGATGCCCACGGCCCATTCAACAGCAGAAAGCCACAGTGAGGAGGCAGAGCAAACAGGCGCGCTTCTCCCCAAACGTGGTGGGCGTTTCTAATGCCCAGGAGACAGAGAAACATGAAAAACATGAAATGGGATTTCTGGAATCACGAAGCCCAGTTTCATCTATTACAAAATGTGTTTTTGAAATCAAGTTCTAGAATTCAGGAACAATACGCGCTTTTTGAAGGCGTGTACCTCGACACCGTTAAATTACCACAACCTCCACCGGCCCCCCCCAAGTAGCTTCTGAAAGACAACTTCCGCACGTGAAGGAGTTGCCCACGTGCACCAATGCAGCGCTGGGGGCCACTCTGCCGTACCTGGGTTGGCCCTCCGACGGGAGAGGCTGGTTTGGAGGCCATTCCAGGGTCTCCTGCAGCCAGGGGGTTGGCCACCACCCGCCCAGGCACACCAACTGTAAAGGCAAGCGGGACGGGTAGTAAAACACGCATCCCCTGGGGCTCTGTTCACCCACATGCCCCTAACAGGGAGCCAGCACCACCCTCACTCTCCAAACCGAGGGGGATGGGTCTGCGCCCCACCAGCCCACCACCGCCAGCCAGGTTACGAGGCACATCCTGACAGGGGCTTTGTACAGGGGGGCGGCAGCACCGAGGAATGAGAGAGACCTGGGGTAAGACAGCCACATTAGGGCGCCTGGGTGGCTCCACTGGTTAAACATCTGACTTTGGCTCAGGTCATGATCTCACAGTTTGTGGGTTCGAGCCCTGTGTCGGGCTCTGTGCTGACAGCTCAGAGCCTGCTTTGGATTCTGTATCTCCTTCTCTCTCTCTTTCTGCCCTTCCCCTGCTCATACTCAGTCTCCCTCTCTCTCAAATATGGATAATAATAAAACCTTAAAAAAAATTTAAAAAGGGGCGCCTGGGTGGCTCAGTTGGCTAAGTGTCCGACTTCAGCTTAGGTCATGATCTCACGGTTTGTGGGTTCGAGCCCCGCATCAAGGTCTGTGCTAGCAGCTCGGACCCTGGAGCCTGCTTTGGATTCTGCGTCTCCCTCTCTCTCTCTCTCTGCCTCTCCCCTGCTCATGTTCTGTCTGTATCTCTCTCTCAAAAATAAAATAAACATTAAAAAAATTTTTTAAAAAAACTTAAAAAGCCGTTTACAACTATGTGGACAGAACTAGGGAGTATTATGCTACATGAAACTAGTCAGAGAAAGACAAGTATCGTTATGTCTTGACTCATGTGAGGACTTTAAAACATAGAACAGATAAACGTAAGGGAAAAGAAGCAAAAATAATATAAAAACAGGAAAGACGATAAAACATAAGAGACTCTTAAACGTGGAGAACAAACAGAGGGTTCCTGGAGGGGCTGTGGGAGGCGGGGGCCAAATGGGTACGGGGCATTAAGGAATCAACGCCTGAGATCATTGTTGCACCATATGCTAACTTGGATGTAACTTAAAAAAAAAAATAAACAAAATTTAAATATTTAAAAGAAAAAACTACTTCAGGGGACAGGGAAGGGGCGTCAAGTGATCAGGACCCAGGGGCAGGTGCCAGGCACAAGAGTGTGGTGGAGGTGACTGCCCTGTGGCGACAGGTGCCAGGAGCAGGTTCCGGAAGGTGAGGGAGGCTGGGAAACAGCACCAGCCACAGGTGGGGACACCTGGCACAGGGGATGTGGCAGCCCCGAGGCCTCCTCCAGACTCCCTACAGGGCCCGTCAGGAAGCAGGCACAAAGGCCCCATCCAGCCTCGGCACAGACAGCACAGGGGTCGGGGCCGAGCAGCGACTGGGACCTCGGGTCGGGAGGGGTCCCCGGCGGACCGCCTGCTCAGCCGCCTCACACCACAGGAGGATGGGTGCATCCAGGACGGCAGGACCCTGGCGGGGGAGGCAGGCCGAGGACGGGCCATATGGAGAAGGGCCCAAATTCCGGTCCATCAGCGGTCTCAGGAAGTTCAAGCATGCCCACTGGATGTATCTGTGACACTAACAGGCAAAATGTCTCATGATTCCAAGCCTCTCGTTAGAAAAGAAAGAAAAAAATCTGGGGCGCCTGGGTGGCTTAGTCGGTTAAGCGTCTGACTTTCGCTTAGGTCACGATCTCGCGGTTCGTGGGTTCGAGCCCCGCGTCGGGCTCTGTGCTGACTGCCAGCTCAGAGCCTGGAGCCTGTTTCAGTCTGTGACTCCCTCTCTCTCTGACCCTCCCCTGCTCACGCTGTCTCTCTCTCTCTCCTAGAAATAAACATAAAAAAAAAAAAAAAGACTGAAAAAAATCTGAGGTGAGTGGAGACTAAGTATCTTCTACAGATACCTTTGAGGGAAATGAGCAAGAAAATAAGCCAGGCTGCTAGGGGCCCATCTGTGGAGATGAGCAACCCTGACAAGCGGGGCTTTCAGGTTTAGTGACGCCACGGGCAGAGGTCGTGAGCACCGTCCGGTCGCCCCAAAGTCACAGAGAAAGAAGCTTCCCAAGTCAAGCCCCCCTGCTCGGAGCACTCTACCTGGCGGCGTCATGGGTGCGGGGCTTGGGCCGCCGGCCGGGGGCTTGCCTCCCAGGGCGCTGAGGGTGCCCGCCTGAGACACGGTCTGCATCACCACGGGGCCGGGAGGCCGCAGGTAGGACTGGCCGGGCGCGGACACGATCTGAAGGACGCTGCCTGCAATCACACGTGCGCCGGGGGGCGCCGGTCACAGGCCGTGCACGCCTCCCCTCCCGGCCACACTCACTTTCAAACGTACGGCAACAAACGAAGGAATACACTGAAAATCCAAAATCAAGTTTACTCCAACAAGGCAGCGCACAATGCAGTTACTTGGGAGATAATGAGCATATTTCATTTACAATGAACGAAAACCAGAAGGAACAAAATCACTTTTGCTTAACGTCAAGAGAACACTCCTCTAATCTTCGCAATTCCTGACATGAGGTGATGCAAAGAGCACCCAGGAAGGGGTGTCACGCCGGCCTGAAGCCCCGTGCCGCTCCCAGGGGAAGCCCCAGGCCCTGGATCACAGGCTGGTGCGTGCCAGTCCAAACAGTGTGACGAAGAAACCGTTGGAAACGCTGTCTAGCCCAAACGCCGCAGCTCTCCTCTCACTGTTTAAGGGGTCTGCCGCACCCAGCAGTGTGTGTGACCAGGCCTTTCTGACATCTTTTACTCTGGAGGAAGGCGCCCACATTGTGCTCCAACATGCCAGAGGCACTGACAGATGGCCTTGCCCTTTTGGCCAAAAAACTGAAGAAGCAGGGAATGAAACCAAATTAAGTGGCATCTTTGCTGCAGGCTTCCTGGGGCCTCCACTCCACCAACCTGCACCTGACCACCCGGCGCCCAAACAGAGCGCCCCAACCCTGGCTGACCAGTGGCACACACCTCGTCCCAGGGAGGCCGTGGCAGGCGCCACCTGTCGCAGGGGGCCTACAGGCAAGGGGGACTCAGACCCTGAGCCGCCACCACGTGGTCATTTTGGGCTAATCCTCTCGTGCCCCTCACACTACACCCTCGTCCTCTGCACACAGCAGTTACCAGAGGAGCACGTCGCGTTCCGACAAAGGCCTCGGGGACTGTGGTCTGGGAGTCAATGCTGCCAAATCTGTATATGAAAGGATGTAACTTCTACATCAACCGCTAGTTCTTTGGTGGCGTTAGGACAATTTATTTCACAATTTATTTCACTCTAAAATTAGAAAGTAACAAATATTTCTATTTTGATTTTTAAAACGGGGAATATTTAGAGCACCTGGCTGGCTAGAGCATGCGACTC
The DNA here is from genome assembly GCF_003009895.1 of Hyaena hyaena. Classification (NCBI taxonomy): domain Eukaryota; kingdom Metazoa; phylum Chordata; class Mammalia; order Carnivora; family Hyaenidae; genus Hyaena; species Hyaena hyaena. Next base: position 360,935 of record NW_024081608.1, read on the forward strand.
TTGACCTCAGGGTCGTGAATTCAAGCCCCATGTTGGGTGTAGTACTTAAAACACAGTAACATAAAAGTAAACAAACAAACAAACAAATAAGGGAACATTTCCAAAGAATATATTTTAACAAAACAGGAAACACCCTTCCCCCCACCCCAAAAAAAAACCCAGTGTCGGCGACGGAGCCCCGGCTCCAGGAAGGCATGTGCTCTGGGGCTACCCAGCCGGGGCCCACAGAGCCCACAAGGAAGACGCGCCACAGCCCTCCACACACGGCGCCTGCGCTCCCGCGAGTCCCGGGCCGGTGGGAGCACACTGTGCGGTCCCCGGGGGCGGCTGGCCCTCACCTTGCAGCTGCAGCGGCTGGCCGGCTGTGAGCTGCCGCAGCTGGCTGTGCGACAGTGTGAACTTGTTCCCTTGGAACTGCAGTGTCACAGGGGTCTCCGGCTGGGCGACTCGGCTCTGCGGCCCTGCCAGCGACGCCAGCTGCGCAATTTTGACCACCTCCCCGCCTGCGGAAACGCAGAAGAAAAGGGGATTAAAACCTCTGGGACACCTCACCTCTTCCACTGACGACGTCTGTCGTCTAGAAGGACCGTCTGCGGTAAACTGAAGTGTCAGAAACGTTTCTTACGCACTGCTAACACATTCAGAAAATACTTTTATAGAAAACAAAATTATTATTAACGTTGGACTTCAACGACTAACTTATTTAATTATAACGGGCAGAAATTTTAGACTATCAGGTATTAGTATAATACACCGAACCACTAAGGAACATTTTACTCTTCTCTCCAACCAAGAGATGAGCAGCAAATGTCAAATCTGGCAGATATCTACTCGTAATACACTTTGAAACTCTAAGGTCAACCTCTTCAAAGAACTTTCACAACGTGAAGAAGTATGCGTCCAATTCAGTTCACAGATGTACGCAACACTACACCTCTGCAAGAGTAAGCGAACAGGTAACTAGCTTCCAGGACACCCACGTTTGCACGACAGGGGAATGTGTTCAAGTACATACATACATCGCACAAACGTAGCGTTAAGGTATAAAGCTTCACGCTCACTGGAACTAGACTGTAGGACTGGATCCTGAATGGTGACTGAAAAATGCCAAACTCGACACTGCTTAAAACACAGGCTCTCTGAAAACGTAACTCACATGGAGCCTTGTGCACCCGGCGCAGGGAGGTGCTGCCCTCAGGCTGCAAGCGAGCGTGGGGCGCGCGGGGCTCCCACACCCGTAGGTGGGTAACAGACACTGAACGTTGCCCCCAAGGAAGCCCAGGGCAGAGTGATTAGTGACGCCACACAGAGAACAGTGAGCAGAAGGCTAGGAGAATGTCCGAGGACGTCCCCCCAGAAGCTGCAAAGAGGACGACAGGAGGAGGCGCAGAGAGTGCGTGTGGACAGGACGCCCCAGCCCTGCCCGTGCAGAGCGAAGGGCGGCGGGTCACTCTGCCCGGGCTCGCGCACGGTGTGGGACGACCCCCCGCAGGCCTGTCCCCGGCACACAGAAAGTCACTCGGGCAGGCCTCCCTCTCGGGCAGCTTGCCAGGACAGCCGCTCTTTATGCGCTGGCAGAGGAAGCAAGGCCCCGTCAGGAGGCACCAGCTGAACTCAGGGTCTCCTCATGACATGCCTCCCCAGCTTCCCGGAGAGGCCTCGACACCGGCCACACCCATGGACCAAGGGCTCACGGGGCATCTGAGGAGCAACGATGCCTACAACTGTCTTGGCAAGGGCACATCCCACAGAACGAGCAGGGGCACGTGCGAGATCTGGGAATAGGCTAACGACGTCGGTCACGATAAAAAGTTCGAAGGAGATTAAATAATATGGTGATGTTCTAATCACCAAATCGTTACACAATGTCTCAGCTGAGCAGTAACTCATGCCAGGCTTCAACGAGACATCAGGCAAGAGCAAAACCGGTCTGGTTTTCAGCAACCGACACCAGTGCCCTCCGTGCTCTCGCTCTAGTGCCACTTGCTCCCTGGGCAGAGCCCCCAGCTAGCGCTGAGCGGGAGCAGGGCCACCGGCACAGCAGCAGAGCATGCGCGGGAGGAAAGCAGAGCCGACGCCCGGGGCGGGGGGGGGGGGGGCGGGGGGGGGGGGGGGCCCGGGGGAGAGGACAGAGGAGGCCTGGGGCCCTGGACACAGGCCCCGCACACTCAGGGCCAGAAACGACAGCTTGGCAAGAGAGGCAGCGCGTGGGGGTTGGGGAGACAGAAGGGATAGCAAGGCTCCTGACACACGCTGAGCGGACGTGGCGGGTGAGGGTGGGGGGGAGGGCGAGGCCACTTACTGGGCAGGCGCGCCTGGGCCTGCGAGGTGAGCACCAGCCCCGGAGGCAGGGCGCTCTGCCCAGCCGGGTGCGGGGGGGCCTGGGGCGGGGGCGGGGGCGGGGCCCGCGGTTTCGCAGGATGGGCGGCGCTAGGTGCTGCGCTGCAGGTCGAGGCGGGCGGTCTCGGCGCGCCGGCGGAGGCCTGGGAGCTCTGAAACGGGGCTGCGGCCGCTGCAATCGATAAGGTTGGTTTGTGCAAAGCCGTTAGATGCTCTTCATGAAATGCAATGTTTTAAACCCGAATCTCAGAGGAGCAAACATCTCCTACCGTCTCTGGAGGGAGAAGCCCTCCCTGAAGAGAGGGCGGGGTGCGGCCTACAGGGGGAGAGAAACCTAACTCGGTGTCCGCTGTGCGCTGCCTGCCGAGGTCCGCTGCCACGGGACACAGGGTGCCACAGGAGCCCCGCCCCCCGCCCCCATCTCCCCCCCCCGCACGAGTGCACCCTTGAGCCCCGGCCGGACGCTGAAGATCACGTGACGACGGCTGTGACACCGACAGTCACCTCCCGCTGGCCGACCCTCCCCTTCTTTAGAGTGACAGTCGGGCCACAGAAGCAGTGGCTCTGAGCGTGAGCGGCCTTGCCGAGGTGTGGCGCACAACCCTGCACCCGCGCTTCCTCACGCAGACGAGAGCCTTCTCCAGGGCACCTGTGTGTCAGCACGCCCACAGCGACTCAACCAAGACCGTGATGTCTTGCTCAGGGGGGAAAACTCCCAGTTTCAACAAACCAAAGAGCCTGAAAGTCACAGGCGAGCTACGCAGGTCTTCGGCAGAGCCGGGTTCCAGTCCAGAGCCACGGCCGCCCGTCCGGAGGGGGCCAGGGAGGCCGAGGAACTGCATCCACAGAGACCCACGGTCTCACGGAGGGCGCGCCAGCATGCGAGGCCTACCTTTCGCATCTGGATTTGCAGAGAACGTAGCGATCGGTGGCCGTCCTCGCACGTGGCCCTGAGGAGTGGCGGTGGCTGCGGCGGAAGCCGCTGTCCGGGGCGGGTGCACGCTGGGGAAAGCCACAGTGCGACCCTCGGGCTTCTGGCCGTACTGCACGGGCTGAAACAACCTGGCGAGAAGGCATTTGTGCCGCTGAGACGCGGAGGGGCCCCCCAAGCCCCCAAGATGACGACAGGCCCACACCCGGGGCAGCTGGAGCGAGCTCAGCACAGGCATGGGGAGGTGTCAACCACCCTCAGGACACAAAGTGGCACCATCTTCCCTAAGGTCACGGGACACAGGGTGAATGTGCACATCTAACGTTCAGAGGCCACGATACTATTGCTCAGGGTGTGCACAGAGCGGGGGCCGGGGGGAGCCACCTCCAATAGTCAGGTGACAAGGCAGCACAGGTCACAGTGGAAGCAGTACAGGCGCCCTGAAGGCGACGGGATAAAACCACAACAGGGGACCACGCCCGCGGCGACTGCACGAGACATGCTTTTATGTTCCTTTTACCTGAAAAACTGTAACAGCGGGAAATCTAGATTTTCAAGCCCTGTGCAACGCCGCAGCGAGAGGCCGCAGTGAGAGGCAGCCAGGAGAGAGCCACGACATGAAGCCAGGGTGGCCCTGAGACCGGCAGCTGTGCTGGTCCGCCATGTGTTTAAGGGAGGGTGGCAGACGGTGGTGGGCTCTGAGTCCCCGGGCAAGGCAGGTGCACCACAGGCAATGAGAATAGGTGCCAATTTGCAGAACTGGCCCCTTTCTCCCTAAGTTCCCTGTTTTCTTGCTTCTTTCTCGTCTGCAGCGCAAGCACGCGATTTTGCGTATTTCCAACTTGCTAGATTTAACCTGCGTTGAACCACTTGCTTCTACTTCCTCATCTAACGTGTTCTGCCCTCCCAGCCATGTGGCACCTGCAAAATCAGCTCGGATGTCCTTCAGAGGTCCTTGTGTCAAGGTCAGGGCCGGAGCCCTCTGCCCAGACCCGGGTCCCCCCACCCCCAGCCACGCACTGGACAGACCCAGCCTGACCCTCGCCCCCCGCCCCCCGGCCTCCTCCCCTCCTCCCCACAGCCCCCCCCGACACCACAGTGCTGGCGTAGGGCTGCCCCGTCCGACCTCCCCAGGGACCAGCCACAGACTGCCCACATGTGCCATGTGCAACGAGCCACCCCCACAGACACCAAGGACACTAGGCCAGCTTCCAGAGGCAGGTGGCCCAGTAAGAGGGTCATGCTTCTTCCCCATTGCCACATGTGGGTGTGGGTCCTGGTGTAAACTCACACCACCCACCCTAAGGAGTGAGGGGGCTGGGCCCTACCAGGACGGGGGATGTCACCAACCCTACGGCTGACCGAGGGCCCCCCAGGACCCAACCGGTCGCCTCGGGGAGGAGGCCAGGCTCCGTGCCACGCACCTGCTGGGCTTCAGTCTCAGCGCCGTGGGTCTGACCGACGGGAGCGGCGCAGTGAGCAGCTCCTCCATGACTTTCCGCGTCACCTTCTTCTTACACAGCAGTTCTGCCTCGTGACGAGTCATTTTATTCTCCAGGCCGATAAGATCAAACATAGAGAGATCTGCTTCCTAGAAAGAGAAAGGGAAGAGTTTTACTCCATGAAGCAGGAGAAAATGGAAACCCAAGCACATCCCAAACAGGACAGCCGGGTCCTGGTCAGCCACACTCCCCGGAAGGCTCCCCGAAGCCATTCGAGGGCTCAGCAGGCTGCTGGACCACAGCATGCCTCAGTTTCCCAGTCAAGACCATCTCAATGACAGTAGGAACAGAGAAGGCAGTGCTGAGGGACAGAACGGACTCAGCAGAAGAGAGGAAAAGAAGAAGAGAGAGAGTCTGGACAGTGTGAGTGCCAACACTCATCAACAAGGGGAATCTGGGGGGAGAGAGCCCCATGTACTGAGGAAGCAGAGGCGGGCGCATGCCCCATCACTCGGCCCAGAGCCCTGGAGACACGCATCACGCAGGCGGGAGCGCAGCCTGAGTCTCCAGCTGGGGCAGACCCCCCACGTGTGCTCTAATGAGGAAGCACGCCTTGTGCCCATCACCATGTTGACAAGGGGGACGGACAGCAGGTGCTGGAGAGTCCCCCGCACCCTCGCACGCGCAGAGAGGACGTGCCAACCGCCTGGCCACCCCTCAAAGGGTTAAATGTGGAATAGGCACGTGGCCCCACAACTGCACACCTAGATGTGTGCCCGAGACACACGAAATCCGTGCTCACACAAAGCTGGCCTGTGAGCGTCCACAGCAACACGATTCACAGCGGGCAAACCGTGGAGGTAAGCTAAGTGCCCCTTAACGGACGACCAGGTGAACGGGCTGCGACCCACCTGAGAGGGAATACCATTCAGCCTTGAGTGTGAAGGAAATTCTGACATGTGCCCCAAGACGGATGAACTAAAAGCACGATGCCTGATGAAGTGAGCCAGCCACAAACACAAAAGATGGGGGCGGATGGGGTACTGGAGTCTTGGTCACGGCTGTTCAGTGACCTGAAAAGTGCCTGGCACCTAGCAGAGCTCAGTGCTCGCTGAACAAGGGAGGGAAAACAGAACGTGGCCAACACCAAGCTTGGGACGCCAGGCACACCATCAGGCTCTTCCCATGGATTCCACACATGGTGCAGGAAGTGCTTGACTATGCCTGTCCCACCAAGGGGGACTCAGCCCAAAGCCCCCCAGCCAGCGTGTGGGGTGGGGGCTGTGCGGAGAACACCAGGGCCCTGTAAACACACGCACAACGCAGGAGCAAGACCTCACCCAAGGCCTGAGATGGCCTGTAATGGGCGCTTGCCTAGGAGCTGCCTGCGTGCGTCCCCAATAGGTACCTGCAGTAACTCCCCGAGCTCCCCTCAAACAGCCCAACATGTGGTGCGAGGAACCCCCCCCCCCCGCCCCCCGCAGCTGTCAGACTCGGGCTTGTCCCTCTCCGGCCGAGGGCAGGGAGAAGCACCTTGCAAACCCGGCGCGGCCCAAAGGGTGTCTGCCACAGATGTCAAGAGGACACGTACCTTCCAGGAGTCTCCGTCAAGCGCCTGGAGAATGAGGGAGGCGGAGCGGTACTGCAGGGGCCCTGCCGTGTAGGAGGACTCCGGGAGCCGCGGCTCCACCAGCCCAGGGTGGTTGCAGATGCGCTGCAGCCTCAGCAGGATGCTCAGCACGTCCACGAAGTGCCCGCTCTTCAGCGCTTCCTGCGTTCTGCTCTCGGGGAAAACAGCAGCACAGCCGTTGGTGTGTGCGCCATGCCCGTGCGGACTGCACCCACGCGTTCTCACCACGCCTGGCTAATAGTGCCTCAGCTCCGAACTGGCCTCCAGGCGGTTATGACTCTCAGACCCACTTACTGCTCTCTCAAAACCCGCCAGGAGGCCAGAGCGCCAGCAGTGAGGGTAGGAGGGGCGAGCAGCTCTCCAAGCCACCTCTCCCAGGGGAGGCGACACTCTAAACGGGCAGCAGTGATGCATTTCCATTCTGAGTGCCATGAAGAAAAGGTGGGCACCAGGGTGAGAGCACCTGACCCAGGAGAGGAGGGACCCCCAAGGGGATGCCGGCACCAGCCCTGCAGCCACGGAGAAGGCAGACACACAGGCGAACGCAGGAACCACGGCAGCTGAAGACCTCCAGGGTGGGGAGAAGCCGTGGGGGAGGGAGGGTGGGCTGGTCCTCAGAGACCCAGGAGCAGAGGCAGCGGAACAGAGGGGCGGGTGGCAGTGAGGACGCCAGGCTTCCAAAGGAGCGTCAGGGTGATGGGCTACTGGGTCTGAGAACAGGAAAGTCTACAGAAAAGGTGCTCTGGGGACGCCCTCACGAGACCAATTCTGTGGCACTCAAGGGACAACCGAAGCAGCGGCAGGAGAACACGGCCAGCAGGCGCGCTGTGCCGGCAGTCAGCAGAGCCCCACACAGGCCGTTCTCGGCCATGGCCACGCAGGGCGGAGACAGGCACACAGTCTGTATGCCAGGCTCCGTAGAGCAGAGGCGGGTGGGAAGGAGGGTGTGGAAAGTGCCCCCTATCTGCACAGGGCTGCTATGAAGGACACATCTCAGAAAAAAAGGCTGAAGCACAAGCGAGGCCCAGGACCCCAGAAACAAGCCCCCGGAGCGGAAGAGGCGGACACGGGCAGGTGTGCCGGGCTCCCAGGAAAGGGGACATGAGGTGTGCCGAGGAGAGGGCGCGCCGGAAGACAGCAGGGACACACGTGGCCTGCCACAGAGTGAACAAAGCGAAGCTCAGAGCCCACTCGAGGACCCCAGATGATCACATCAACGTGCAGCGAGCACACTGTGCTGGTTATCGGGCACTAAAGTGGAGTCAGCCACACGTGCGCTCAGCACCTCCTTTTCGACTTGACAGATTTAGGGAAACAGAAAAAGAGGTGCACAGGGTGAAAAGGAACCATCGCTTCCTGCTGCTCCACGAGGAACAGAAGCCACACAACGGCCCAGGTCTGTGGTCGCCAGAGTCCCACGTCCGCAGGCAGGACCAACATCCCCCACCAGGGCAAGCCCAGCACGCCCACGGCCCAGACGTCCTGAGGGCGCCGTCTGCTCCTGGCAAAGGACAGATGAGGACCGGCCTCCCGCGGCGGGCACGCCAACGCCCTCCACGGACCCTGCTCTTTGTAACCCAAAGTCAGCACCCGGAGGAAGGAGCTGCCTGACTTGGAGGGACGTGGCCGGTCACTGAGGCACGGCCGGGGCACGACTCCACGGCTCCTCTTCTCCCCTGGACGCTCACCTGACCGCGGCATCACTGATGCCACCTGTCAGGGACTAGGATGTTGTGCCAGGCAGCAAGAACTCACGCTTACGTTCTGGCTTAAAACTTTCCAGAACTAAGCAGGACAAACAGGCAGGAAGGGCAGGGCCATCTCTTGAAGGCTCACTGCATGCCTGATAGCTCTGTAAACATGAGGACGTGGCGCGCACAACGGTCTCAAGAGGAAACCGTGCCCCGCTGGCCCAGCGGTGCGAGGAAGGGCCACCTGAGTCCCACCGAGACCCGCGCTGCAGCCTCGGGGCGGCGTCCCGGTCACCACTTGTTCCCCACGGCGCAGGAGGGGGCGAGCCACCCCTCGGGCCGTCACACACCGAGCTGCTTCGTCGGAGCGTGCCACCCACGCGGGCCTCGCCTGTGAACGGGGAGCAGGGCGGGCACGGGGCAGAGGCCACGCCCCCCACGGTCAGGGGCCCGCTCACCCGGGCTGCAGGATCACGTCCTCGTACAGGGCCTTCTGCCGGCTCGACAGCCGGCACTTGAGCACGTGCTCGTACTTCCTTGTCAGCTGCTTCTCCACGTCCCTCTTGGTCCGCCTCAGGATGAAGGGCTGGGTCACCTGGAAAAGACACGAGAGCGCCCGTCGCCTCCCTCCCGAGACGACACGGCCGCACCCCCACGCGCCCGGCACCGCGGCCCACGCGCACCCGGTGCAGGCGGATGACCACTTTGTGGTAGTAGTCCTGGTTCTCCTCGTTCGGGGCCTTGAGCGGCGGGTGCAGGTAAGGCCTGGAGATGCCGGGGATGAGGAAGTGCACCATGGTCCACAGCTCCAGGAAGGTGTTGTGCGGCGGCGCGTCCATCAGGAGCAGGCGCTGCTGGCTGTGAGGAGAGGCCACGGCTGAGCCCTCACCTGGGAAGCTGGCTCACTGCCCCCGAGGTCGCAAAAGGAAAGGCACGGTGGTGTCCTGGAGCTCGGGTATGCGCACGCACCCTGGGACCCGCGGCCACACTCACCCACCAAGGGGAAGGGAACCCCGCGCGGCCAACGGGCAAGTCTGCATCTGCGACCACCCGCGTGCTCTATGTCACCCAACCAGAACCCTTGGGGCAGGAGAGGGTCTGACCTCTTCAGAGTGAACACGGCCTCCCAGTGCCTCTCGGTCATGCCCTTGACCCGCTGCATCTCGTCGATGACGAGGCACCTCCACCGCACACGCGAGAAGGACGCGCAGCCTCTGAAGAACTGCTTGTAGGGTGCGACACACACGTTGAAGCTGTTCGGCTCCATCCACTCCTGCAGCACAGAAGCCCGGCTTCAAGCACACGTCTCCCCTGCGGGCACACGGCCCAGCGCCCCATCCCACGACCCTGGTCCTCCGGACCGCCTGCCGCCAGCGCCCACAGCGTGGCCGGGCCCAGCCTCACGACCTCTTGCTCTGAGAGCTAAGGTGCCACAGACGCCCTTAAAGATGCCGTGAGGCACTAAACTGGTCCCAGAGGAAAGGTCACCACGAAGAACCACGGAGAGAACCACTTTTACATCATCTGCGGGGACACCGCACGCAACGCACTAGGACATCCACGCCGCAACCAACTGCATCACAGGCTTTTTAAAAACAAGCTAACGACCAGACGGTAAGAGAACATGTCCCCGAGCACTCCCTTTTCCAGTGAGCACTACTACTCAACACCACAGTCTAACGAGGAAGCAAAGCGTTAGCTTCAGTGAAAAGCAGTGTCGCCTTGTACACTTTCACTCAGGATCCAGTGCTACACGGCACGGGGCGGGCGTCCCGGGAGCTGGCCTGTGTGTCAACAGAGCCCCAGCGAGTGTTCACTGCACATGACTCAGGGTGCACATGGCACGAGCTCTCACCGGCCTTGTGCTGCTCAGGGCTCTGCAGGAGGCAGCGAAGGGATGGCCCCTGATGCTGGGCACAGGGGTGCCGTTTGCGCGGGGGCTTTTCTCACGGGGTGTCTGTACATTCAGGGGGTTCCAAATCAGGAACCACGGGAAGGCTCGCCTGACACTCCAGAATTGGCCCTTCCATAGACCCAGAGCATCCTGTGTGATGCGATCCCACGCGTACACCCACCTACCTGTCTCTTTGCTCTCAGCTCTCTGTGGCTGCCCACGTACAACAGGGTCTTGAGCCCGGGACACCAGCGCTTCAGCTCGAGCTCCCACTTAAGGATGCTGCAGCCTCTCACCACCACGAGATGCGGGCCCCAATTGCCTATATGGGAGAGAAGAAACAAAACCTTCCTGCGTGACAAAAAGCCCCACCTGGTGCCAAGTGGGAAAGCGTGGCAGGCATGTTACACAAAGTCCCTGGGCGTGACGCCCAGGCATCCTCACAGCATGCAGCAGGTGCCCCTAGACTGGAGGGACTCCGGAAGCTGCCAAAGGAGAACCGGGTAGAGTAAGCGCACTGTGGACACTGGGCAGAGCTCTCCTGTACAGGGACCCTGCTCAGGACACAAGGGAGCGTGGGACCTGGCCACCGGACCACCCCAAATCCTCCATTTCTATCTCGGTCCTCCGAACGAGGTTTTCAAGTATTAGAATAATACGCACATAACGAACGCCAACTTCTGTGCTATAAATGGAACGTAAACCAGGTCAGAAGGCGAAAACAGTAGACTTGGGGAAATGCCACGCAGTACGCACATCTGCGGCCAGCACTGGCCCGGCATACAGCGTCCCCTCCAGTTCCGAGAGAAGCAGCGCCCAAGAGGAAGAGGAACAAGAATGAAATAAACACTTCACGAAGAAATCCCGCAGGTGGACAACAGCTCTGTGCCAGGCGCACTCCACCCCGGGCAGGCGCACACCCGCGCCCAGCAGGTACGTGCTCTGCCCCGAGTGCCCTTCCCCCACCAGGAGAACCAAGAGTTTTTAAAGACCCACATTCCGAATGTGGTTACGCTTCTGGTTTTCGGCAGGAGCCTTACTTCAGACTCAAGCGGGCACCTGGGGTGGGCCTCCCGCTCTGCTCACTGCTGCCCCTCACATGCGGCACAGGCGCCACGCGAGTACCGAGAGAATGAAGCACCAGCTCATTCATTCATTCAACCGATGCAACAAAAGCCCCCATGATTGCAAGTGCTGCCTGCTTCCAGTCTCTCATGACTACAAATACAGTAACCAGTGCTCCTTCTGCCTCACGACAGGAGACTGAGGCAGCGTGTCGTCCTGAGGGGCCACCATCTGTCAGAACCTATTGAAAGCTGAAGCCTCTAGCACTGGGGTAAAAGCCAGAACCGATTAACACCAGGAAGTAAGGAGCCCTGACTTCAATCCATTTGTATTTAAAGCCTAACTGCGCTGGATCAAGCTTCACAAACATAGGGCAAGAGGAGGTGTATGTGCGCAGTGGCAAGGGGAGCACGCTGAAGGCGGGGGGGGGGGGGGCTGGCCCCAGGGGGAGGGAACAACCTCTCTCCATACTCGCTCCCCTCAGGTCTCCATGACCCCGTGGCAGGACACCACCTCCCTCATTTAATGAGCCTCCTCCTGCCTCCTGAAGGCCCCTGAAGAGGAAGAAGACGTGTCTGCCCTGCTCCCCAGGAGCCACTTAGTCTGGATCTGGAATCCTTCCTTTGCGAGGGAAACACCACGGCCGACCCGGGAACACCACAAGTGTGAACCACACTGGCTCCTGGATTCACACACAGGTCGTTCTCAACACACACGATACTTTGTTTTCTCTTCCTGATGTTCTCCTTGACATTTTCTTTCCCCAGCTCACTTTATCTAAAAACACGCTACATAACACATGCGCGAAATGTGTGTCAGTCGCCTGCTCATACTATCGGTTCAACTCCCAATCAATCGCTAACGCTCATCAGTGAAGTTTTAGGGAAGTCAAAGTTATGTGCAGATTTTTGTCTGCATGGGGGGGGGGGGCAGTGCCTATGACCACCACGTTGTCTGTTCAAAGGTCACTTGTATATAAGCCCCTATCCTATGTTAGAGACACCACATGCCCTTCTACAGCCCCCAAAGGCACAGAGCAGGGGACAAGACTAGCACCTGACCCACAGGCCGGGTGGAGGGCAGTGAGTGGGGGCCGGTCCCTGAACGTGTCTCTCCAAAGGCCGAGGGGCCTGCCTGATGACGTGTGAGTCCGAAGAGTCAGGCACAAGGAAGCAGCTGGGGTGGGGGGGGGGGGGCGTCTCCGCTGCGGTCTGGCTGCCGAGCCTTCGCAAGGCTGTGAGAGCTGCTCCCTGAGGGCAGCGAGCCTGGGCAGGAGGCAGGGATGCAGGCACTGTGGCAGAGGGAAGGCTGGCCCACGGCAAGCACTCCAATATACACAGGTCGTGGCTGGCTGGGGACACCGGGTCACACAGTCCAGTGGGTCATCACCGTGTCAGATTTTGAGCACCAGTGAGTTGCTCAATCTAGTGCAAACCACGAGCAAGTTTTCTGCTTGTTCCGACAAGTATTTCTGAGCCCTGTTCTCCTGGGTCCTGGACTGGAGCACAGGGCAAAGGAGCAGGGAAGGCAGGCCACGCCCCACCCTGAGGCCCGATGCACTGCCCACGGTCAGTGGAGAATATGAACTTCTCAAAACAAACTCTTACCTTCATTGCAAGCCAGGTGGGCAAAGAAAGCAATGATCTGTACAGTTTTACCAAGCCCAGCTTCGTCTGCCAATATGCCATTGAGGTTCTTCCGGTAGAGCTTGGCCAGCCAGTCCAGACCGATTTTCTGGTAATCTCGGAGCACGCCATACAACAGAGACGGGGCATTCAGCTTCACCTGCAGCAACATACGGGCCAAATACACACACCTCAAAATAACCGTTAGACATTTTTCTCTGCAATGAAGTCAAATCAGTCATACGGAGAACCCACTGGAGGACCACAGAAAAGATCTGGAGAAACAAGACCAGTGTTCACTCTGCCTGAAACTTTTGCGGCTGCAACAGAGTTATGGGGAAGTCGAAAGCCTTTTCTTGGCCTCCCAAAGACGTGGCCCCTCACATGGCAGCCTGGTGCCTCACCGTGGGGCTGACCCGGGCACTGCCTTTGGGCAGAACAGCTTCAGCCACAGCGGTCACCTCCGCGATGTCCTTTGTGTGAGGGTTCCCAATAGTCATTCTCTCTGCAGCTTTGAACTGGTCCATGATGAACAGTGAGTCTATGAGAACCACGTCCTTCCGGCTCTCACCCGGGCAGTCTTCCACATCTGTGAACAACAGAAAAACAGGTTAGTAACAGCTGCAAGAGTTTTGTGAGCCTACTTATCATTGACAGAAGAATAAAAAGGGAACAGACTGACACAATCCAAATACTTCCAAACGCAGTAATGTTTTGTTTTTAATCTGCTTTACACACCTAACAACACTAACCAAATAAATGAATACAAACTCCTGTAACATTACCAAAGGTAGGACCACTCTGGAAAGCCCTCGCGTGAAAACAGAGAACGTCTCCATGGCGATTAGGAGCTGGTGTCACCAGATTTATGGGCATCTAAGGGCTTAGGGATCCCCCCACAACCAGGAAGAGGAAACTCAGCAGAGAGGCCACCGGCCCATCCTCTGGCCCTGACACTCCTCCCTAACCTCTCTGCTCACAGGAGTCTTGTCTAAGGATCAGAACAAGTAGAATGAAAATAAGGAAAAGTAGACCTTTTTTTGGTGCAGCCTGTGTATTTGTTTGAAGTGTCTAACAGAAATAAAAGAAACTCCAAACTAGCGTGTTAAACAAACACAGCATAAGCTGAACGTTATGTGTGAAAATCCGTCTATAAAACAATGACTTTTATGAATCTGGAAAAAAATAATTCTATGCTGTTCACGACTTGGTCGAGTATTCTGAAATTTTGCCAAGTTAATAAAATTAGTGGTGCGTGGGTGGCTCAGTCAGTCAAGCGTCTGACTCTTGATTTCAGCTCAGGTCATGATCTCATGGTTGGTGGTACTGAGCCCTGTGTCAGGCTCTGTGCTGCCAGTGAAGAGCCTGCTTGGGATCCTCTCTCCCTCCGTCTCTCTCTGCTCCTCCCCAGCTCGCCCCTCCCCCCAAGACAAATGTTAAATAAAGCATAAAGTTTAATAAAACCACATCGATACATGATTACACATTAAACACGCAACTTTTTCTTCCATCTGACTAAAAGGAAATGAAGGTAACTCAAACCCTGACATATTTTTGCTTCTGCTTTCAGGCTCAGTTCGTTAAAGTTGTGAACACAGACCTTCTTCCTCACTCGCCTCCGCACTGTCAGGCTTAGGCTGCGGCCACTGGAAACTGGGGAGAAAAGCGCCTTCATACAACTTCATCAAGTCGATTAAGGGCAATTCGGCTGGAAAGATTGCGGGGAGAAGGGGGTTAGTTTACACGGGAGGGCGGCGGGCGGGAGGGAAGAAGGGCAGCAGAGGGCCAAGCTGAGCAGGAAGGGCCTCCTTCACACATCCTCCCTTTCTTGGCTTTAATTCCTTGGAAAAAATATATATTTTCTAAAAACACATTAATAATTTCCAAAAAGTAACTGTCACCCATTACTGATAAGAGCTCTAAGACACTTTTCTTTACAAAAATGAGAATCTTTAAAATGAAATTAAGAAACTCAATTTTTACTCATAAAAGAATTTTTAAATTTCTAGAACAATAAACAGTAGAACCTATAAGCCAACAAGCATAACTATAAAAACACTGAAAGAAAGTAATTGGAAATAAATAAAATTATGAAACATCAAATAAAAGTCCAACAAAAATAAAGCAAAACACCGTCTTACCTGGCGCATCCAACAGCGGTGACACCTCCCACACAAAGAGCTCACCCTAAAGGACCCCCAACCCTCGTGGCCACACCAGCTCCCGGGACCCACGCACCCTGGCGGACGCACCACACAGGGTGCCGACGTGGGCCCCGAGCCGCCGTCGCATCCCGCTCGGAAAGTCAAGGCGGCAAGGATGCGGGAAGGGGGCCCGGGAGACGGCCAGAAGACCCAGAGCGCCTGTGTGCGTGAGCAAGCCACGGCCACTGGGGACCACAAGTGTGCCCGGGCGCCCGGCCCCGCTAACTGTGTGCGCCACTGCGAGAGGAACGACGATGAGGCCGGGGCTCTCAGGGGAGAGCGGCCGCTCAGAGGAGGGACTGCCCCATGGAGTGAGCGTGACCGCGGTGGGGCAGCTGCACTTCACGTCCATCGCGGGGCAGCACCCCTCCCCCCCATCTCCAATGCCAACACACACACACTCCTCACTGCAACTTCAAAAATGGTAAGACACCTAAAAATAAACCTAACAAAAAACACGACATCATAAAACGCTCCGGGCAGCTCCTGAAAAAGATCTACGTGAATGGACAGGTGCACTGCGATCAGAGCTTAGAAGCACTCAGCTTCATAAGGATACAGAGCTCTGACGTCACCCGCCAACTCAACGACATTCAGATCAAAATTCCCAATGGATTTTCCTCTGAAACCTGATCAGCTGACTGGAGGTGGACATGAAACCTGCCCAAGATGGCCGAGAGCACCCTGAAAAGAGTGAAGAAACAGAGCCCCAGATGGCTCTTGGGGCTGGCACAGGGCCATGGCGGGGCGGAGGGGCGGGGGGGGCGCTGGTTCTCAGGGCGGGCACAGGGCAGGGAGGGGCACAGGGCTAGTTCTCAGGGCATGCACTGGGCCAGACAGATGGGAGCAGCAGCAAGGGAGGGCTGAGCAGAC
Organism: Hyaena hyaena; assembly: GCF_003009895.1. Taxonomy (NCBI): domain Eukaryota; kingdom Metazoa; phylum Chordata; class Mammalia; order Carnivora; family Hyaenidae; genus Hyaena; species Hyaena hyaena. The sequence continues at coordinate 376,630 of NW_024081608.1, forward strand.
AACCAGCTGGCAAGGACCAGCTTGGCAAAGGGCGCCAGGACAGCTGTGATCCATTTTGGGATTAAAAAAAAAAAAAGAAGAAACTACACTCCTTACACAACAGGCAAAAGCTATTCTTGACAGATCTAAGACACAGATATGTGAGTAAAATTCTAAATTTTGTAGACAAACAAGGAGACCTCATGATCCTGAGATTTAAAAAGGGCTTTTTAAAGCAGATGAATTCTAAGGCTGGGGCGCCTGGATGGCTCAGTCAGTTAAGCGTCTGACTTTGGCTCAGGTCATGATCTTGCTGTTTGTGAGTTTGGGCCCCGCATCAGGCTCTGTGCTGACAGCTCGGAGCCTGGAGCCTGTTTCAGATTCTATGTCTCTCTCCCTCCACTTCTCACCCTCTGTCTCTGTCTCTCTCAAAATAAAACATTTAAAAAAATTTTTTTTAAAGCAGATAAATTCAACTGTGCTAAAATTTAAACCGCCTGTTCTTCAGAAGGTCCCGCAAGGAGAATGAGCACACCCGACGAGGGGAGGTGCCCACAGCACAGTGACCACCACACAGGCACACATGCACCACACACAAGCACCCACGAGAGAACATCGAGAAGCCCAAAACCAAAACGGAAACGAGGAGACCCCAGAGAGATGCCGCAGCTCGCCGCCCACAGGCCACGGAAATGTCGCCCCTCGCCCACCAGCTCAGCAGAAGCGTCCTAGGGGGACAGCGCCCAGCGCTCTGACCCGAGAGGCTTAGAAGGAACCTGCCAGCCCACGCCCAGCTGGCCCCGCATGGCGGACCGTGGTGCGCACCAGTCGACCCCCCTCCTGGGCGCGCAGGCCACGGGGCGCTCCCGCAGCGTGCAGACGCGGTACGGGGACACCCCAGTGCCCAGCAGCCGCGCAGGAGAGAGTCAGCGGCACGTTCCCGCCCAGACCTCGGCTGGGCAGGGAGAGCCCGTGAGGCCTAAGTGACAGCCAAGCACCGGACGGGCCTGGGAACAGAAGAGCCAAGGGACAAGCAGCAGGCCCAGCGGGCGACGCCGTTTCCACACAGCTCACGCGTGCGAACCCGCTGCTGTACGCAGGCGACAGGGCGAGCGGGGCCGCGGCCGCTCACAGGCACCTGCTCGGTCTCCTGTGGCCTGTGCGGCCCCCCACGCCGGCCCCCACCGTGTTTCCCGGGGGGGGCTGTCGGGAATTTTTCACGTTCTGTACAGAGCACCTGGAGTGCAACGTGTGCGGCCTACCTTCTTTGGCTAAATTGGACAGCTCTGCCTGGTGGTCCACGGCTCCTTCGTTGGCTTCTTCCTCTTCTATGGTCTCCTCCTCGTCCTCCACTGCAACGGTCAGCACCAGAGGTCAGGGGGACAGACCTCGCCGCGTCCCCTCACCTGCCCCGGAGACGCTACTAGGCTCCGACCCGGTCTCGCACAGCCAGGGGAGAACTGAGCCTTTTTGCTCGTCTGATTTCGGAAACGCAGGTTTACTAAGTGAGCAGGAAACCAGGGACTGCACTTCTTCTCCCTCCACAGGGTGTGAAACAACCTACTTCACTACACAGCAGACCTACTCCAGCAACACACGGAGTGATGTCAGACTTTTCATCTGCCGGCTGACCCCGCCACAGAGGAACCCGCCAGCATGCTGTTCGGGGTCACTACAAATCTGTCATCACCCGTTTCAGATGACAGTCAGCCACTGCCCAGCATGCCTCTCCCTCAGCTCAGCTCCTGTCCTATGAACCCCACATCTCACCCCCAACAGAGGCCGGCTCTCGGTGGCTGCGGGCCCACCCCTCATCTGCACATAAGTCCCCTGGGGCCTTGCCACCAGCCTCCGCCCTTCCCAGCTGGCTCCTCCATGCAAACAAAATGTCCATAAGCAGTCCGGTGCTCTCCCTCCTCCATGTTCCCCACCCCACCCCCATCTCCGAGTCACCTGGCCCCCTGTGCCACCTGGCTCCCTGACAGCACTGAGGGCGCCCTTGGCCTAGTCTGAGGGCTCGCCCCAGACAGCGAAGAGAGTACCAGGGAACAGACCTTCGTCATCAGTCAGCGACGTGCTAGCTTTTCTTTTCCTTCCATACAGTCCCGACTCCTGAAACAGAATAAAATTCGCAAAGAATGGGAAACCGAAGCAGAAACATCTGTTTCGCATGCTACAGGAAGGCCCTGGCACACCCAGAACACACAGGCTGGCCTCCACTGCGGGCAGCGGGCAGGTGACATTGAATCCACAGTCCCCACGTCTCCCCGTGTCCACAGATCAACACCCCATGGGAGCCTAACAATGAGAAGACCAGTTTTGTTCCCCGAAGTAAACTGACTCTGGAACAGCAGGGAACGCTACGGACATGTACACATTTCTCCAGCCATAAGGAGGAATCACGAGCACTGTGCCTTAGCCACACAGCCTCCACACCCTGACCCCGGACGGCGCCGTTCTCGACTTACCAGGAAAGCTTCTGGCAACACGTCAAGCCCCTTAGGTCTTGACTCTTTTCCTAGAGACAGGGAACAGTATTCACGTTCACTGACGCTGCCTGTGCAGGCCACACCCCACTGATACCTCCTCACGGGAGGAAGACAGCTAGAGTGAGTTTCCCCTCCTTTCTTCTGGGAACCAGCCCGCACCCCTGTACCTATGAAATGCGCTGGCCGCTCTCTGGACACCTCTGATCTGGAGGGGCACATGGGGGCAGGGCGGCAAAGCCCGCGCTCGAGGATTTCTACCATCTTAGTGGCTGTAGGACTTTGAGCAGAGACCATCGCTCTACCTCTATCTCCTCATCAACAGAATAAGGGCCATCACGCCATCTGTGCCCGTCCCCACCCCCCACCCCACCCCCCAGACAGCTGCTTCTGCCAGGGACCGGCATGCATCACAGTGTCCAACGACGGCGCAGCTGCTTCAGAGCAGGGCGGAGACCCCCCCACCAACCACAGAGAGGCCCCACAAGGCGCAAACGCCTTGGGGAGTTCATCCCGGTGTCCAGACAGGCCTCAGGACTGGCTCAGAACCTCAGTCCCTAAAAGCTGATCAGCCTGGGGGTGCTGACTCACACTGCAGACCAGCCAGCAGGCAGAAGTGCAGTGTCAGGCGGAGCAGGTGCTCAGACCGATGAGCAGGCACCGCGGGCGCCGCCACATCGGCCAGCAGCAGGCCAGCAGGCTCCCAGCAAAGTCACTGGATACGGAAAAGGCTTTTAAAAAGAATCCTACCTCTCCTGGGAACTTTCTGCAAATTTAAGGCTTTTTTCCTTTTCTCCTCCAATTCTACTTGTAGTTTTATCTCCACGACCTGAACACAAAGAGGGAAAAAGAGGGAAACAAAGCCGTCATCAAGGCTGGAGGCTCTGGAGGCCTGCGCACATCCCGACCACCCAGGGTCACTTCACCACGAAGTGCGCAGTGTGGCCGGTCAGGTGCTCCGCTGCCGCGTGCTGCCAGTGAGACCAGCACCGCCCGTGGCAGAGCGAGGTGGGACCACCTCCGGGGATGGCGCCCACCCCAGCGGACACTCCAGAAGCCCCTCGGCAGCGCCACGAAGCACACCGCACGATCACCAGCAGAGGAGGCACCGTGAGCCGGCGGTCAGGGCCCGTGCGCGCACGCGCATTCCTCAGCGATGCCGCGGGCTCTCCCGGCCTAAGCTTCTGGGCACTTGGTCAGGCATGCTCAGAAGGCACAGTCTGTGTTTTTAGAGTTCATTTAAAATTCATTTAAATTTTAGGATTTACCTGTTCAATATTTGACCAAAAATACTCTATTTCTCTAGCGGTTGAGGCAGCGATGCGTCTCAATCGGTTCTGCTCTTCCCTCCTTCCCCTTTCCTCCCGGAGCTGCTTCTCCTCGTGCTGGCGCGCCACAGTCCTGACGAGCTAGCAAACGAACGGTCGAGAGCCTGGCGTCAGGCCCCAGGAGGCAGGCCCGCACGGCGCAGGGAACCCCTCAGCCTGAAGCACATGGATTCCGTCTGCTCTGAGGGCACAGGCGACACACCGGCCCTGGCCAAAACCCCGCCAACACCCACGTTACTTTCCACAAAGTGCTTTTTGCACTTCTCCAGAAAGAATGCCACACTGTGTCACAGCCTTCTTTCCTCATTTGATACACGATTCACACTTTTCCGTCAAACATGGAATGTTCATAATAAAAGTATCCCTTCTGCTGCATGAGTGCGACAAGACGTACTTATTTAGTTTAAACGTTTACTTATTCTGAGAGAGAGAGAGAGAAAGAGAGAGAATCCCAAGTAGGCTCTGAGTTGTCCAACATGGGGCTTGATCCTATGAACTGAGTCCAAAGTTAAGAGTTGGATGCTTAACCGACTGAGGCCCAGGTGCCCCAGCAAGATGGATGCACGAAACATGCTGGGGGGAGGTAATTCATATTTTTCAAGGATTTTGCTTTAAATCCCAAACTGCTTTCTAGAATGTATAATCTTACATCATCCCAGCAGTCCTCAAAAAGGGTGCTGAGAGGGTCGCCTGGGTGGCTCAGGCAGTTGGGCATCCGACTCGATTCCAGTCCATGTCATGATCTCACAGTCTGTGGGATCGAGCCCCATGTCAGGCTCTCAGCTGACAGCATGGAGCCTGCTTGTGATTCTCTCTCTTCCTCTCTCTGTCCCTCCCCTACTTGGCATGTGAGCGCTCACGCTCTCGCTCGCTCTCTCCCTCCCTCCCTCAAAATAAATAAATGGGCTGATAAGGAACCGGGGAACACACGCTGTGAGCCTGAGCATGCCCAGCTGTGGGACCCCAAGCTAGGGGCCAGCTGGACACTGTGGAGGGCCCCCCACCCACAGACTCTTCCAGACCTCATCCTGGTCCGATCACACCCCTGGCCATGCAAGAGGGGTGGCACGTGGCCACAGCACATGGCTCAGTGGCTTGCCATCCACCCCGTCCACCTGGTGTCCACACGCTCAGGACCATTCTCCTTTATAAGAAGATGTGCTGAAGGATGGGGCGCCTGGGTGGCTTAGTCAGTTAAGTGTCCGACTTTCGCTTAGGTCATGATCTCGCGGTTCGTGGGTTCGAGCCCCATGTCGGGCTCTGTGCTGACTGCCAGCTCGGAGCCTGGAGCCTGTTTCAGTCTGTGACTCCCTCTCTCTCTGACCCTCCCCTGCTCACGCTCTCTCTCTCTCTCTCTCCTAGAAATGAATAAAAACATTAAAAAAAAAAATGTTTAAAAAGAAGATGTGCTGAAGGAGGAGTCAGGTTTTTCTGAAATTCCATTAACGTGACTTAAGGCCCTTTACGCTCACATCCCACCGCTTCCAAAGCTCTTGAGTCCTCTCTACCAAACCCACGTCAGGAGAGCAGAGGGAACAGAGCTGGACGGCAGGGCACTCAGCCCCCTGGCCTGAGAGCACGGGAAGAAGGGAGCAGCTCCACCCTGAGGCACAGACAGCGACGCAGCAGCATGCGAGCAGGACACAGAGCCACGTATGCATGAGCAAGGACAGCTGCCTCGTATGCGGACACCTAATGTTTCTGGAAATCGGTCCCTTTCCACACTCCCAGTGCTGGCAGCACCTTCTGCTGGCAGCTCCCCAGGACGGGGTGTCTGCTCTGGAACTGGTGAGAAGGAAACCCACACTTTGCCAGAACTGGGCGGGGGGGTGGGGGGGGGATCTGGACCACAGGACCAGGCAGGGCCAGGACCCCAGCTGCCCACCAACCCATCAGCCTCTGCCCACTCCCCACCCTGAGCCTCCTCAGAGCCGACACGGCCATACCCTGGGCACCGGCCTGGGTCCGGAGCTGTGGGCATCCTCACTCCAAGTGCCAGGACAGACGGGCAAGAAAAGGGACCTCTGTCCCGTTCTGCAAATCCCAGACAGCAGCCAGGGAAATGGTGTTTGCCCCTCGCCCTCCACTAGGGCTCTGTAGACAGCCCCTTGGGAATTATTCACACGGCACAGTTACTTGCCAAACAACAGTATGACCTTCCTCACGGGAAGGAGCCGACCCCTTCAGAGACCTGGTCCAGACGCTGGCGCGCACAGCACAGCACCTAAAGAAGTGGGGGACCACGGCCGCCAGGCCTCACCCACCTTCCTGGCCGCAGCCATCTTCCACCTCCTCTCCTGGGCGAAGTCCGTGGCCATCCACTGCATCTCCTCCAGCAGATAGTCCCAGTGCGACTTGGGCCGCGGGGCCTCCTGCAGTTTGGGCAACCGCCTGAGGGACCACAGGCCTTCTTTCCTCAGATCTGCGATTCGCTGATGGGTCTGGTTTTCCTGCAAGGAGCGCAGGGGCGGGGTGTCCCCCGTGAAATCATGCAGCGAATTCCACTCATTCTGGCCCCAAATTCATGAAGCCTCAGTAAGAAAGATAGGACTGGACACAAAGGTCAAAAGCTCCCAGCCCGTCTCAGAATCACGGGCAGAGGCACAGGCCGATGCTCATACCAGAGCACTAGAGGCGACACGACACACGTCTGACCCTTGCTCCAAAACCACCGGGAAGGGGAGAGACCGATTCCCTAAGACCGGCCACATACTGCCATGGAGTTGACATCGGAGAGCAGGCCGTGCCGGGGTTGTGGCATCCTACCAACTCCTACGGGTTCAACTCCCCTAACGAAGTTTACCACCACTGCTCAGCCACCCCACAAACAGCAAGTGCTAACTAGGTGCTGAGCCAGGGCCACGCCGGCCGAGGCAGCCCTCCTGGGCCTCACCTGCCGCCCACAGCGGGCACATACTGTGATGTCAGTGCAGGACGGACCTTCTCTCCAACCAGGACAGGTTGGAAGACCTGCTTGTAACCTTGGTTCCTAAGTGACCACAAACAGTGTTCGACTGTCCTCACTACCAAGTGCTCAGTTCTGAACTACTGCATCCTTACAAATCAAAATCAAATGTATTTCACAAACTGGAACACGTTTTACAATCTTGAAATTGTCGTGAGTGTGCTTACCAGTGCTATCTGTTCCGCCAGCTTATCCTGAGAGCTGTCCTGGGGCGGGGCGGCATTCAGAGCCGGGCTCTGTGGTTTTGGGGGCGCTGACACGACTGCCCCTGGGGATCGGGAGGTGACCGGAGACAGTGACTTGCTGGCTGCCGAGGAGGGTCTATTCCCTGCAGAGCCCCGTGCTGGCGACGGGCCAGAGCCGCTAGAAGGAGCGATGGACGAGGTAGAAGAGGCGGCTGGTGGGGGCCGCTGACAAGGCTGGGTGGGGTCCACAGGCGGTCTTGTGGGCGCCACCGTCTGGCAGGCAGAGAACGGGCCGGAAGTGAACAGGAGACTTGAGCCCTGCTAGTGCGCACACAGCAGTGAGCATGCCGGAGCCCCTCCCACAGCAATGCAAACGAGTCCCACACACGCGCGCACACACATACACAGCCACACGCGCACACACGCACACGGCCTGTCAGCACACAGCCAGACCCCCCCCCACAACAGGGCCGCACCCCTGCACTCCACAAGGTCGCACACACAATGCGTCACGGACGGGCTTTCCCACACTGGCTTATCCCCCAGGAGCTTCTTCATTTGGTTTGTACATATTCTAGCACTTTCTCCTATTTAAATTCATTTAGAATTTTTAATTGCATGAGCTTTTTCTAAACTGAAAAATACCAAATGGTCACCTTGCACCTTTTCTCTGAAAAGCAAATACAAATTCCACGTGCCCTCGCGTGGCAGGCAGGCCTCCGTACGTCAAAGCGTGTGCACCTAGAGCCCCCTACCCCAACCGCAGAAAAGCTGAATTCCTACAGAAGTTCCGTGGGGGCGCGGAGAGCAGGCCAGGCGAGGCGCCAGCACAGCGTGAGACGGCCTAGTGCAGAGACAGATGCAAACTGCCGCGCGTTTACAGCCTGGAACCCGGGAAGGCCCCGAGTCTCCCCCTGCCGCCAGGCCAGCAGGGCAGCACCGGCCGCACCCCTGCGGGGAGGAGGCACTAGCGGCCCAGCCACGGCCCTCCGCACAGGCTCCAGGGCCGCTCACCGTCCTCGGCGGGGAACAGAGGCTGCAGCACAAACCGCGCAGCACACAGGCCGGCCACGTTCTCACACCCATTGTTTGGGGCTCTTCATGGGGCAAGTCTGTGGCCCCCAGCCAGGGCAGAAGGAACAGGTTTCTGGGCGGGGGGGGGGCGGGGTCTGTAAGGAGCGGCTCCTCTCATCGACAAGGGCGGGTCAAGAAATCCAAGCAAAACCTCAGTGTGCGGGTCAGTGAGACCCGGTGCACCAAGCCCGAGACGCACCTCCACGGAGGCCTACGAGGAACAGTGGCCTGGACAGGCTCAGCTTCCCAGGCGGCAGCGCCCTCCTCCGCCAGGCACACGCGGCAAGACCGCGGGCCGCACACGGGCTCCACGCTCAGTCGGGGTGCAGACCACAGCGCCTCCAGCCACTGGCTGCGGGGTCCCGCCCAGGTACTTAGCCTCTGGGGTATTTTTATGGTAAAACAAGGATGAGAAAGAGCCTACTGCCCAGGGCTGCCTGGCAGAGGAAACGAAGCAACACTGACAGCGCAGCGCCCGACGGCAGGTGCACGGTGAGCACCAGGCAGGTGTGACTGCAGCTATTCCGTTCCCACGCACGGTCGCACCTCGCCACCAATCTCGAATAGCCATGAGGCACTTGAATTGAGAGCCCACCAAGGAAACCCCCTTGTTCATAAGGGAAATGGCGAGAGGGAGGGGAAGCCTTCCCACGTGGCTCCATCATCCACACTACAACACTCTGGGACCACCACCTGCCACCCCACAATGCTCCCCTCGGTGCTCCCGGTGCTTCACGCTCACTTTCAGGGACCCACTGCCCTTCAGGGATGGTGAGCGGCTCACTGCGCACTTTCCACAGCCAGCAAGCTGCATGGGGGGCGGGGAGAGGGGGGAGGCGCGTGATGCGCACATGCACAGGTTCACAGGGCAGAGCACCGTAGGGGGCCCTGGAGCCTGTCCGGCAAGTGCACCCACGGTCCCCCTGCCCACATCACAGGACATGTCAGCCGGGACGCGGCCACACTGCCCTCTGCACGTCTGCTGAACCGCAAGCACCAACTGACACTGTTCTGTTTCTGGGGCTGCAACAACCTGACTATGCTTACAGAGCTGGGTGAGATGACGCCGAGCAGGGGACTGGCTCCGAGGAGACCGCGACCCCTGCAGGCCCAGCACGCTCCGCTCCTGCTCCTGCTGTAAACAGCAGGACAGTGGCCACAACGTACCTGCGGCTGCGGGAGCGGGGCGGCCTGCAGCGGAGCCTTCCCGGGCACCGGGGCGTGCAGCGCCTGCGGCATGGGCTGCGGCGGCGGAGCAGGCAGCTGGCTGGGTGGGGGCGCAGGGACAGGGGCGTTTGGCTGCTGGGCCTTGGCCGGGACTTGAAGCTGCACGTGGGGCTCCCCCGCCTGTGGCTGCTGAGCGAACTGCAGTGCCGGCGGGAGGGGTGTGGTAGAGGGCAGCCGGCCGGGCAGCTGCGGCGGCGGGGTGTGCAGGCTGGCGGCGTTCTGCACCGGAGGCCCCGTGGTCGGGTCATACTGCTGCTGGCTCTGCTTCTGTCCGGCGAGCTGAGCGGCCTGAGGGGCAGGAGGCATCCCTCCTGTAAGACAGGAAAAGTGCCCGGAGCACTGACTCGGGAGTCCCAAGCAACTTGCCGTCCATCACAGACCCGCGCCTCAGAGCCATCACACACTCCCAAAGGGAAATTTAATTGGCGGTAACTTGTCACAATAAATCCTATGTTATGAATGAGCACACAAAACAGGAAAGAAAGGTGGTTGACCTTTGCAAGCTAGCATCAAGCAGAACAGAATGGTCACGAGGGTCCCTACTGCAGCAGCGATCAAGGAGTGCGCAGGCTCAGGGCCCAAGGCCAGGGAGAGGCACAGCTCCGCCAGGGATGGGAACGTGCTCACAGGGCCTCCTCTCCCTGCGGGGACCAGGGCTCAGAGCAGAGCCCCAGCCCTAGAAACCACTTGCACCGCGTGCCGCGACCGTGCGTGCCACCCAGAGGCTGGGCCGGAGGTGCCCGTCCGCACACACCCTTGCTGAGCCAGGGGGCCAGTCCCGGCGCCGGACCTTACCTTGAGCTGTCGGCATTAGCTGCTGAAGAGGAACCCCTGCATTCGCCCCCGGGTGCTGGAAAACTGCCCCCTGGTGGCCCACTTCAAGCCGAGGCCTCTTAGACTGCTCTAGAATGATTTTCAGAAAAGTTGCAATTTGATATAAAAACCAAACCATGAAAGCAGTAGAAAAACCACGTATGAGTGTTTGTAATCTTTGAACAGGGAGGCCCTCCTACATGTAACCCAAACTCCAGAAGCCAGAAAAGGTACAGCTGATAAAGAGAATTATCTTTTCATTAAAACTCTGCAAGTGCTAGCAGCAGCCTTATACAAGAGCAAAAGGTGAGCGACGTCCCAGGAGGCTGAGGGGTCTGCACGCGTGTGAGCACAAGGTTTACGTGGCCGCCATGTGGAAAGCTCTTCCGAGTTCATGGGGAAGTGCCAGCAACCAGACACACAAAATGGGCAAAGAGCACGAACAGCTGAGCAGAGGGAGACTCACGAACAGTTAATAAACATGAAAAGCTACATTAAAGAGATCCACGAAAAACCAAAAGATTTGTTTTCACATCCGATCAATAAACACCAAAGGAGTGTTCGTATTTCATTAAACGGCCAAGAATGTAGGGCGCCTCGGGAGGCTCTGTTGGTTAAGTGTCCAACTTCAACTCAGGTCATGATCTCATAGTTTGTGGGTTCGAGCCCCGGGTCGGGCTCTGTGCTGACAGCTGGGAGCCTGGAGCTGCTTCTGATTCTGTGTCTCCCTCTTTCTCTGCCCCTCCCCTACTTCGTTCATTCTCTCTCTCTCCAAACACACACACATTTTTTTTTTTTTTCATGGCCAAAACGTGAGCATGCCAGAAACTGCGGACAGGCCTGAAAATGGGCCGGCCCCACCTGGAGGGGCGTGTGTACGGCCAACACCCTCTCAGCAAGCACTTCCCTTTCTGGGAGTTTCCCCCTCAGACACAGTGACAGACATGTCAGAAAAAAATCTGGGAACAGGTCTCTGACCTTGTGTTCGCTGTAAAAGAACAAAGATCATAACAAAAAGGAGCACCAGCGAGGGTCTGACGAGGAAAGGGTCCCTGGCACCCAAGTGACAGAGCCTGCGGGGCGAGTGCGGCCCGGCGGGCCAGGGCAGTCACGTGGTCTGCTGTCGCAGAGAGCGCACGCACAAGGGGACACTGCCGGCAGAGGCAGGCTTGAGTCACGCCTTCCTTGACTGTCCGAGTCTTTCACGTAAAATGTGGGTTTGTGGAACTTGAAGAAAGAATTCCGTCTGAAAGGATGACGACTCAAAACATAAAACAGCTTTCCCCGCAGTCCTTGTGTGAGCCCGCCAGCGCACAGCAAATCTAAACGGACGCCCCTAATTCAACAGGCACACCTGCAGCCTCAGTGCACAGGTGTTCTCTGCAGCTGATCGTCGTCAAAACAAAACTACTGTCAGAGTAGAGCTAACCCAAATTCCGTGCGCTGGCGTCCAGGGGGCCGTCACGCACACCTCCCACAAGAGGAAGCTGACTGGCCCCTAAGGCCACCCGGGTTCTGTGCTCCAGGACGTACCTGCCGGGGGCCCCGCCTGCTGCCTCTTAAAGGGGTCCGCTTCTCCCACGCTTCCGGCCCCCGCCACAAGGGCCCCTGCGAGAGCTTGCTGCTGGAAAAGAAAATGAAAACATGAGATTCTGACCGCATAGGCGCCTCAGGGAATGGGCATAAGCTATCCTAATTATGTCATACTCTGGCCTCACTACTCTTTGACAAAAGAAATGGTAACTGCCAGTTGCATGTAACGTACATTTATATATAATAAGTAGCTTTAAGTTCTAACTTACCTCTGGAGGGGAAAAAAGGACTTGTGACAGATCTTATCCTGGTTTTAAACGGAGTCTCCTATCAATGCAGATCTACGTTCCCTCAGAGACGAGCTGGCTTTGCACCAGCAGCAGCAGCAGAGGTCCGGCCAGTGCCGGGAGACACCAGTCCCAAACCCCACGGTTCAGCCTCCCTGTTAGTCACACTGCCTGTCATCACTTACCCCCCAGAAACCAAAGCTGAATAATAAAAATAAAGGTTGAAATTTCCTTCCTCCTGTAAAATGACACTAAAACCCTCATCGACAAGACAACAATCTGAGAAACCAGGGTCTTCACGACTGCATTTTCCAAGTTAGCACCCTCCCCGAGAGCCATCCGTTCTACACCGCATACATAGCTGGGTGATTTCATATGTTCAGTGAAAAGTCCCTGGCCAAGCAAGCCAGGAACTAAGCAGGTCTGGGTGCCCACTCCGTTCACATCTCTGTGCCCCCCGTGCAGTGACGCTAAATGCTCAGGATGAGGTTCATCAATCACTAGTTGCTAATTTTTTTTTTTAATCATTCGACTCTGTCCACTCTACTTAGCCAACCGTTTTAAATGCCAAAGTTACACTCAAGTGTAACATGGGACTCAAGCTCAAGTCCCATGATGGCCTGCTGTCCCCGGGTGGGCCCCACACTGCCTGCACCAGCCATACCACAGGGCACGGCCCCCCGTGGGGAAAGGTGCAGTGGCTGACCCAAAGGGAAAGTAGGCGCCCCCGTTCACATTTAGTGAGGATGGGAGGAGGAAGGAAAGAGAGGAGAGGAAAGGAAGGAGAAAAGAATGATTTGAAAAACACACAGTATATGAACAGTGGTTATCTCTGGGGACAGGATTATAGGTAACGTGTGTGTGTGCGTGCACGTGCATGTGCACGCGCATGCTTTTCTAAATTTTCCAAATGTACAATGAACATGTACTACTTTTATAATTTAAAAAAGTTTTTTTTTTTTTTTTAATAAAAGGAACTAATAAAGGGTTGTGTGTCCACTAATGGCCAAGTGCTTCCTATCACACTACACATCCTCCGGACAGACACACGCTCTGAAGGGTGGGGCCGGACGCCTGCGAGAGAGGACCGGAGCCGGGAGAGGTCCGTGGCATGGGGTAGCTGTGCCGTACGGACCAGCTCAGAACCAGACACACAGAACCTCACTGGCTTGGAGACCACCAGCACAGACAGCAGGAAGCCACAGAAGAAGGAAGGAAGGGGGAATCACCCCAGGAGACGGCTGGAGGCAGGGGGTCCCCAAGTTTTCTCGCTAATCCCTGGCTTTCTCCTAAGACGACGCCAAAACGAAGACTCCCAAGTGCAGGCCAACGTCACCACACTGCGATTTCAAGCGCCCTAACCTGGGACACAGGGTTTCCCGTTAAGCTTCAAACACACGGGGCACCTGGGTGGCTCAGTCGGTTAAGCGTCTGACTTCGGCTCAGGTCATGATCTCACGGTTCGTGGGTTTGAGCCCTGAGTCGGGCTCTGTGCTGACAGCTTAGAGCCTGGAGCCTGTTTCAGATTCTGTGTCTCCTTCTCTCTCTGCACCCCCCCACTCATGCTCTGTCTCTCTGTCTCAAAAATAAATAAACTATAAGCTTCAAACACGTTAACTGTGAAAGCAAAACCGTCGGTGTCCCTCAGAGGGCCATAACAGCATCGAGAGTCTGCAACCTCTCGTTCATGACATTCAAAATCACTCAAAACCAACAAAGCAACAGGAAAACAAGAGCCACACTAAGAATACAGACCACGGATACAGACCCCCGCTAACGCAAATACTGGAATCAGCCAGGAAGAGGACCAGACTCTGCACCCCTGGAAAGGGCTGGGAACCAGGGTGGCGTAGCGCTGCTTACGAACGGGCGGATGACAAGAACCAGACAGAGCACACTTACGCCACCAGGTCACATCCTCGAGGCTAAACAGCACCCCAGAGAGAATGGAAAGTCTTCTGGAAAACGGGGCTGGGAGACTGGATGTCCCAGCACAAAGCAGCAGGAAAACTGGACGTCGTTAAACAAGAGAACTAGTGCTCATCACGGACTCAGGAGGGGAGGGCTGGCCTCTTTCGTCTTGGCTCCCTCAATGCCACCGACTCTCGCTTTCAGAATGACTTTGCTTTCTCTTACACTGTCTTCGTGAGCGTTCTACTGGGAAAGATACTGAGGTCTTTAAAACACAACCTTGATTTCAATTAGTAAACATTTATTAGAACTCTTGAAAATAAAATTAGACAACAGAGAAAAGAGATAATCTCTGATGCAAACTGAATTCTGGTCCCCATTTTAAGAGAAAACATCAAAACAGACTGTATCCATAGAACACAACAGAATTTACAGGAAATCTAGAAGCTACAGCAAGAACAGGAACAACAGAGGGAACCAGCAGTGCAGCTTGCCGAAAAGACAGTTTGCCGCCCAAGTGAGGTACAGACAAGTTATTCTGGGGAAAGAAATGAAGCCGTCATTGCAGCTGTGGTCACTAGGGGGTAAATTTCTGCCCAATCCTAAATCAACCAACCAACCAAGCAGTCGTAACACAGCGGGGCCTGCGGTCCGCCTGCACAGGCACACAGTCAGAACGGGGTGAGAAGGACCTGCGGACAGCAAGGGCCGTGGACGAGACAGCTCACGCTCTCTCAACTCAAGGCTCTACGGGCAGCCTCCCCGGGCTGCCCCGTGGGCCAGGGAAACCGCGGTCGGCACACACAGGAAAAGCACTCGCGCCTTCTAACAGCATGTCTGTTACAGCAAGCTAAGCGGCCAACCTCTGCACGGTCTATACCCACACACGTGTAACCATACACATAAAACTACAGACACACGTTTAAGTATAAAGCGCGTTAGTAGGGTAACGCTACAGGACTGAAACTTCATTTTCTCTAACACAATAATCACTGAGACATAATCTCCAATTAGGAGGTTTTTAAAAACTCTAAATAGGGGCGCCTGGGTGGCTTAGTCGGTTGGGCGTCCGACTTTCGCTTAGGTCATGATCTCGCGGTTCGTGGGTTCGAGCCCCGCGTCGGGCTCTGTGCTGACTGCCAGCTCAGAGCCTGAAGCCTGTTTCAGTCTGTGACTCCCTCTCTCTCTGACCCTCCCCTGCTCACGCTGTCTCTCTCGCTCTCCTAGAAATAAAAATAAAAAAATATATATTTAAAAAAATAAAATAAAATAAAATAAAAACTCTAAATAATAAAACAGAATTATCTTGTATACAACTGCACTCTAACAGAATTCCGCCTCAAAATCTTCTAGAAGCAATGGAATATACATATAAACTGAGAGCTCTGTATTTATCTGGAGAGCTTAATTGGCAGCCGATCAATTTATTAGAAAAATCCATGAACTGGGTGCAAATTGCGAAATTCATCCTGAGACTCTGTCTTAAATTCTTTTCCAAATGTGTAATTGTGCCAGCTGGACCTGGGAACACCGGGCCACCTGGGCGTCCGCTTTCGGCGGAAAGCCAAGTAACAACACACGGCAAGTAACATCAACAGACTTTCTTGATTCACTAATGCCACTCCTAAGAGTTTTTTCCAAACATAAAGGACAGAACCTAAACTCAGAAACCTGGCTTAATGAACTGCAGTTCCTCCAAATGATGGCATGTCAGGAGCCATCAAGATGAGAACTACTGAAAGTAAATAAAACATGAAGAGAATCTGTTAAAGGAAATAGCATTTTAAAAGACCATAAATACACTGTGTCAACTGACATAGATTATAAAATATCTTTGTGTTAGAAGGATGGAATTATGGGTAATTATTCACTTTTCTAACAGAAAAATCACTGAGAGATACTACTTACAATGGTTCTTATAAACACGTGTGTGTTAAACATATTACTGTGCACAGGACACCTCTGCACCCATAGTGCTACCGCAGCATCTTCTGGAAGCAAATTAGGACATATGCAACACAGAAAATTCTGAATTTATTTCTAGCGTTTCACTGGTCAATACAGATAAGTCAATACAAAAATTCTACGATCGGTAGTAAATAATAAAACTCATACTGAGATGCCTTTTCCAAAGAAAACAAGGGACATGTTTCCATTTCAATTCTTTCCCCACAGACTCCTTTCTCCTGTGTCCTGAGATTACCAGTCGTATCTGTCTCAAAGATCTGTAATTCAGACTGGAGACTCCTTGGTCTTCCTCTTTTAGTCTTTTAAATACTTGAAAAATTATAAAACACATATGTGACTTTAAAAGCATAGTAAAATTAACGAGAATTTAAATAGAGGGCTATAGCTGTTCACTGAACACTGTTCAACTTTCTGTTTAAAGTACTTCATAATAAAACGTGGAGAAGGAAAGGTAGAAAAAGAACATGGACAGTTTAAAAGAAGTAATAATACAGGGGCGCCTGGCTGGCTCAGTCGGTTAAGTGGTCGACTTCGGCTCAGGTCATGATCTCACAGTCCGTGAGTTCAAGCCCGGCGTTGGGCTCTGTGCTGACAGCTCAGAGCCTGGAGTCTGCTTCAGATTCTGGGTCTCCCTCTCTCTCTCTGCCCCTCCCCAACTCTCTCTCTCTCTCAAAAAAAAATAAACATAAAAATAATTAAAATGAAGGAGTAATAACATAGCACCCACCCTGTGCTCATCACAAGGCTCAGACTGCCACTCCCGCCTCCCAGCACGCCCCCCACCCCTGGCCTGTGCAGGCACACACACCCCCCACTGCCCAGGGACTTGCTACCTGAGCTGCTTGTGCACATCCCGGGATGCTGGCACCTCAGACTCCTCTGCACGAGGTATCTCCTTTGCCTTTGCTTCCTAGACAACCTCCCATAAGCCCTTCTGTTCCATAAATTGTGGCTGAGCCCCCCCCCCAACACACACACACGCGCGCGCGTGTTGGGACCACGGCCACCCCCTCCCCACTGCCGGCTCTGTCTGCACTCCTCTGTATGAATGTGCACAATCCACCAATCTGTGCTCCCGCTGGGAGACATTTGGTTCTTTCCAGGTGGGGGCGGTCAGGACCAGCCCTGGAGGGACACAGGGTCTGCCCGTGCTCACCTCTTTCAGGGCGTGCAAAATGTTCCCACACATCTCCTTGCCGCATTCCCAACAAGAGTAGACGAGAGCCCCACTGACCTACATCACCAGATTCTATCCAGTTTAATTTCTGGAAATCTGATGAGTGTGGCAGCAAGTGAGAGTGGTTTAATTCGTGTCACTGTGGAGACCACACATCTTGCCCATAAGCTGACAGGCACTCCTTGCCTCCCCCTGTCCCCCTGTCCTTAGGCAAATATGTATCCATGTGTCTGTACACAAAATAACGCATTACACTGTGCTACACTAAGCGTTAACAGGAAAGACGTACCACAAATAAATGTTCTCACAACCGCAAATGTAAAACATTTTATCTTCAATGCGTCAAACTCATTATAAGAAGCACCTACATATATGAGGTTCAAATTACTATTCCTTGCCAAAGAGACCCAGGACCCTTGCAGAAATGAAGTCTGGGCTGCATCAAGGAATACACAGGATAAACCTTAAACACTTTGTGCCGGCAAGGAAAGAAGGGCCCAGAGTGACCCAAATATATCAACAGTGCATGAAGGCCAGCCTGAAGGTCTCCAAATTACCTGTACTTTGACCATCAAAACACACAGTAACAGAAGAGGGGGAGGGGAACAGGCAGCAGATGATGGCCGAGGCACAGGAGGCCTGGCGGAGGCGGGCCACACGGGCACCTGACAAATTCCACAAACCGCGACACTCAGGACCTGTGCATGTCCTGCAGAGAGATTACACCTTGATGTGATGGAACTCACCACCTTCAGAAACCAAAGAAGAAAAGTCACATGATCATGCGAATAAATGCAAAAATAGCACCCGACAAAATTCAACAGCCATTCATGACTGACACTGGAAACAAATCTCCACCTGGTTGAAGCACATCTACAAACTCTGCAGCTAAATACCATGCCCATCGGTGAAAAACTAAATGCTTTCCCCCAAAGATCAGGAAGAAGGTAAGAATGTCTATTCTTGCTACTCCATTCAACAGCATACTTGGAAGCCCTTGCCAGCGGAATAAGGCAAAACAAAAATAAATAAAAGGCATATAGACAGAAGAAAAAAAAAAATCCTGCTCTCTTTGCAGACATGATTCTCTACATAGAAAATCCCACGGGATCTACAAAACAGCTCCTAAAACTAATAAAAGAGTTTAGCAAGGTTGTGGAATACAGGTTCAAATAATCACCTGTATTGCTATATACTTGCAATGAACATCTCAAATTCTTTTTCGTTTAACTACCATTTACGCTACTGCAGAAAAACTGACAACTTGGTTATAAATCTAAAATTTTTTTTTTTTAAATGTTTTATTTATTTCTAGGAGAGAGAGAGAGAGACAGCGTGAGCAGGGGAGGGTCAGAGAGAGAGGGAGATACAGACTCCGAAACAGGCTCCAGGCTCTGAGCTGGCAGTCAGCACAGAGCCCGACGCGGGGCCCGAACCCATGAACCGCGAGATCATGACCTAAGCGAAAGTCGGACACTTAACCGACTAAGCCACCCAGGCGCCCCTAAATCTAAAATTTTTTTATAGTTTTTATTTATTTTTGAGACAGAGAGACAGAGCAAGAGCGGGGGAGGGGCAGAGAGAGAGGGAGACACAGAATCTGAAACAGGCTCCAGGCTCTGAGCTGCCAGCACAGAGCCCGACGCGGGGCTCAAACCCACGAACATGGGATCGTGATCTGAGCCAAAGTCGGACACTTAACTGACTGAGCCACCCAGGCGCCCCTAAATCTAACAAAATATGTACAGAATCAGCATGCTGAAAAATATAAAACACAGACAGAAAAAATCAAAGATGATCAAAACAAAGGGAGAGACACAGCATATTCCAGACAGGAAGGTTCAATCCTGTTAAGACATCACTCCTCCCCAAACTGGTCAGCAGACTCAGGACAGTCCCCGTCTCAATTCTATAGACAGTGACAAAGCTGCCTCCAAAATTTCTATGAAAAGGGAAAGGAACCTGAATGACCAGAACAATTTTGAAAAAAGCAAGTTGAACTCACACTGATTTCAAGACTTGCTACAGATCTACAGCGGGCGACAGTGTGTGGCACTGGCAAAAAGACACACACGTGAAGGGAAGACCAGAGAGTCTAGAAAGAGCCCCACACAGGCACTTTCAGCAAAGATGCAAAGTCAGGACAATGGAAGCAGAACAGCGTTTGTGACAACACAGTCCGGGCACGACCAGCAACGACAAGGACCCTCTGCGTGTGTCTGCCGCGTCCTACACAGCTTTACTCAGAGGGGACCGTGGACGTCAATGTAAAACACGGAACCGTCCAACTTCCAGAAGAAAACACAGATGCCTGTGTCTCGGGCTGAACCAGGAGTTGAGATACAATGCCAAAAGCACCATCTATAAGATAAAAAAGGATAAAATAGACTGCATCGAAACACAGAACTTTTGCTCTGTGAAAAAATAGCATAAAAGAAGAAAAGTAGAAGCCTTCGAATGGGAGAAAAACATTTGCAAATTTGTATCTGACAAGAAACTCACATTCACATGATACAAAGAATTCTCACACGCGACAGTGACACACACAATTCAACTAAAGCACTCGGTGAAGAAACGGAAGACTTTCCCAAAGATACCAGGCGGCCAGTGAGCCCGCGAACCGGAGCCACGGCGCACGTGTCAGTACGGCCAGAAAGCACGCACAGGGAGGGGCCCGTCTGCCAGTGCGGGTGGCGGGAACGCACCACGGGACAGCCCCCTGCGCGAGTTTGGCAGCTTCTTCTAAGACCGAGCCGACACTCAGCAACACCCCGCGGTCCTGCCCCGAGCTGTGTCGCACCCACAGGACACAGGCCTAGGTTCACACACACACAAGGCCGCATACAAACGGGCACGGCAGCTGCACTCCGAAGTGAACAATCCAAGTGTCCTTCAAAGAGTGAACAAACGAACCGGGGAACATTCACACCCCGGGATACGGCTGAGCAACAAAGGACAAGACTACTGGGAAACAGCACAGCGCAGACGCTCAGCGACAGAAGCTCCATCCAGATTTCATTCTGGAAAAGGCAAAACCACAGAGGCAGGGAGCAAAGGTTCAGGGAGGGCGGCGGGAGTGGTTTCCGGACCACGGTGGTGGTCGCACAACAGAACTTGAAACAAAACACAGCGAGTTTTACTGAATTAAATAAGGCTAAAAAAAATACTGACATAATCTAGTGATTAAAATAAAAAAAAAAATAAAATAAATAAAAACCTACAAATACGTAAACGGAAGAAAGAGGAGGGCACACTATTAACAGCAGGCGGCCAACTGCTAAGAGCAGAAGGAACAACGGAGCTGGATGACCTACGTGCGGCCTTGAAGGTGAAAACGGACTGTGGAAAGATGGCAGAATTAGGGGCTGAAAGTTTAATGAGATACAGGATATTTACATGGTCTCAAAGTATCTTCCCCAAATTCCTCATTATTTACCAAAGGAAAAAGAAGAACCTTCCACTGCAAAAGCCTGGTGGACACTGTCCTCACCAAGTGGTTGTGTCACCATCTGCAGCACCACAGCCTGCATGACCTCCCGACACGGCAGTGAGCCGGGCACAGGCCACCTCTGCGGCCCGCCTCTCAACACTCCCCGGCCCACATCAGCTAAGCTGCTCTCCAAGGACATTCTTCACAACAGCCAGCCTCAACTAAAAACGGTGAAGGTCATGAAAGTGAGGACCCAGCAGGGCGCCTGGGGGGCTCAGTCGGTTAAGCGTCCGACTCTGGCTCAGGTCATGATCTCACAGCTAGTTTGTGAGTTCAAACCCCACATCAGGCTCTGTGCTGAGAGCTCAGAGCCCGGAGCTGTTTCGGATTCTGTGTCTCCCTCTCTCTCTGCCCCTGCCCTACTCATGCTCTGTCTCTCTCTGCTTCAAAAATAAACAAACAGTAAAAAAATAAAATAAAATAAAAAAGACGACGAGCCAGCCCAGATTAAAGATGACATGACATGACATTGATGAAGGCATGACAATCAAGCGCTGTCAATGACCCAAGCCTAGGGTAAAACCACCACGGCTGGCCCTTACACACCTCGGGTTTGAACTGTGCAGACTGCTGGCGACACGGTACAGTGCTGAGACCGTGTTCTTTTCTTCCGCAGTGGCCTGCCCTACTGTAAGAACACAACACGTAAAACCCGTACCATACAGAACACGTTAATCGACGACTTATATTATCTATGAGGCTTCCAGTCAACAATGAGGTCTCAGTAACTAAGTTTTGGGGGAAGTCAAAAGCTATCCGTGGATTTTCCACTGGGGGGGGGGGGGGCGGATGGTGCCCCTGCACTGTTTAAGAGTCCACTGCATAAAGGACACTATCAGGACAAGAGGCAAAAACTGCACGCGAGCCGTGACTCAGTTGTAGTACTGACGTGACCTGTACTGTGTTAGGTAAGGGGACACTGTCCCTACTAGATGCTGACTATTCAGGATAAAAGTGCATGACCTGGTGTGTGCACCTGCCTGTCACCCACTTCGAGGGGAAATGTGTGTGTGCACACGCATGAGAGTGCGAAGACGACACAGAGGGGCAAAAGGTGCACATCCGGGGAGGGGTCCAGGGAAAGGACATAAAGGGAGTTAAGGGGCGCCTGGGGGCTCAGTCGGTTAAGCGACCGACTTTGGCTCAGGTCATGATCTCGCAGTTCGTGGGTTCAAGCCCCGCGTCGGGCTCTGTGCTGACAGCTCAGAGCCTGGAGCCTGTTTCAGAGTCTGTGCCTCCCTCTCTCTCTGACCCTCCCCTGCTCACGCTGTGTCTCTCTCTGTCTCTCTCTCAGAACTAAATAAAACATTAAAAAAATGTTTTTGTTAAAAACTGTTTTTGCAATTTCCACCTATGTTTGAAACTGTAGCAAAAATTAAAAAAAAAAATTCTTTAAGAACATGTCACCACAAACACAAAGGTGCTTTCAGGACCAGGGGCCGCCCCCCCCCCCACCCCCGCCCCGGGGTAGCCTGCCGTCTGCTTTCAGGTTCCTGGTGCCGCTGACTAACGCTGAGCGGCTCAGTTCCCAAACAACTAACACCACTCGGTTTGCTGTCCGTGGACACCGTGGGGCGCCTACGGTCCTCATGGCTCCAGACTGTCTCCCTTCAGCGTTTCTTCCAGCTGCAGAAAATACCAAGTAACCACCTGCTTAAATCTTTTTTTCTCTTGTTCTGCTTTGCACTGTTCTTAAAAATACAGATAGAAGACACGAGAAAGAACCAACATGTAAAACATGGCACACGAGGAATCCTGAGCACACATTCAACAGGACGGTATTGGATGGCATGCATGCTAACGCTATCGGTGCGTTACAGTCAACACACAAAAAATAATAATGCATTAAGATCTGCGTTGTCATTTACTCATGCAACTTAATTTTATCATCTTATATGCAGGAAGACTTTTTAATTTTTTTTTTAAATAAGGAATGGGCTCTGGACAAAAATGCTGAAGAGCAAATAGTAAATTGAAGGTTAAAATATCTGGATGAAGGAAAGTCTGGGATGAGGCTACATTTGAGAACCATCGAAAAGTACCTGAAACGGTTGCTGCTGGGATGAAAAAGCAGCAGAAACATTTGGCGGAAGCTGGGTTGCTATAGCAACGGGAGTACCAGTCTGCCCATCCTTTCCTGTCACAACCTTTACCTGAGAGGAAATATTTTGAGAAAAAAAGGCAACATAATTTTTAAGACCGCTCAAAATTTTGTCAGAATTTTACTGCTGATAGCTCAGTGATGTCTGGTGTTTAGAAACGGAATGCTTTTGCATTAAGTCCTATAAAAGGACACCGCACTGACTCATGGTGGATTCACAGCACGGTGACCTGACTCAGCCGTGCGTCCCGCAGAAGTCCCATCCGAGCACAGTGCGGCACCTGTACCCTCTGCAGCTCCGAACCGTCCGCGGGGAAGCGGCAGGCAGTGTCCGGATGGCAGAGCCCAGAGACCCTCACAGGCCACCCGCACGGCAGCCACCCCACTGGCTACTGCGCCTGTCCCAGCACGAAGGTGCACAAAGGGAGTCCTGTTTCCTCATGAGCACAGATACGGGGGCTGACCCTACAGACAGCGTTTGCGTACAAACAGAGAGAGAACTGAACTTCACTATTTCATGGCAACAGAGGTGAAATCCTCAAAATAATCATATAAACCTTTTGGAAAATAAAAATGGTCCTTTCTGGAAAGGGTGTTAAAGAAAACACAAAATGGCAAAGCCACACAGATACGTCCATAAATCTCAATGAGGACGGCAGAGCAAAGAGACCAGCTTTTGCTCAGCAAAGGCTGATTTCTTTGCAGGAAAAGAGCTGACAATGAGTTAAATTACTTGAGCTGTGTCATAAAACAAAACAAGCCCCGCCGACATGCTGTACACTACACGACAGAGAAGCACAGATACAGTGCGTGACAGTGTCCCTCACGCCTGCCCTCTTCTCATTAGCTTCTTTTTCAGGAGGCACAAGTAAACGGATCTTTGGAATCACTATGGGACTGAAAAATCTCAACTGGCGGAGTTGTTAAGCACCATTCCAGGCACCCAAAAATTTCACTATCTAAAAGAGATTCCACTTTAAATACCACTCAGTAAATAGGAATTTGCACACATGTGAGTTTAATATCTCAAATTGAAGACTACATCTAAAAATTGAAAAATTCTCATAGTTTTTTGCTGTAACAACTGTACTTTAATCATGAAGGCACCATACAAATATACGGAGTGACTTAAAATCATGACTGGTATATCATAAAAACCTCGTCACTCAAATCCCTTCTTTAGAAACCACACGTGCAGTGTTTTTAACAGGTAGACCAGTATGAGTAAAATGCAAAACCTGAACACCAGCCGGAAGGTGGCCACACCTCTGGCCTCAGTGCTGGCCAAGCCCCACGCCGCCAGCCACCCGTGGGGGAAGACTGAGTGGTGCCGGTTAGCCCTCGGGAAGCTGGACGGCCTTTCTGTGCACACAAGTGCTCGGTTCTGGAGCAGCACTGCTCACAGGGCCGCCCTGCATCCTCCCGCCAACACGCAGAGCTGCTCTCCCCACCCAGGCAGGAGACGGAGCACGTACGCCTCCGGGTCTCCTCCTGGCTCACATCCTAACGAGACCCCACCCTGGAAGCACCCCCGGCTCATAGGTTCTGTTTTATTTACAGTTACCTAGACTCAAATCTGCGTCGCGAGGTCCTCTAATTATTAAACTCCTGTTTCTCACCTCATCATTGATAACCTCAGACTTTTCTTCCTCCTCCTCCTCCTCCTCCTCCTCCTCCTCCTCCTCCAGGTCCAAATCATTCTGCCTAAGGTAAGCTTGCAACGGAGCATAATGCTTCTTCTTAAAAGCCAAGAAATCCATCATGTTCCCTTGGAGGTGTTGCAGGAAGAACAACTCGATCAAGTACTCCTTGAAGGCCTCCCTCAGCGCCTCCATCTCTCTGTAGTGATAGTCCAGGCACTGCTTCCTCATCTGGGCCAGCTCCTGAGAGGCAGGGGGTATCTCCTCCAACTTCTTGGGAGCCTTCCTCACCCCCGCGTTCCCCGCAGATGTGAGAGGAAGGCTGGAGAGGCCCGGGGCCCCCGCGGTCCTGGAAGGGCTGGTCGGGGGCGGCGGGGACGTCATCCCA
Source organism: Hyaena hyaena (assembly GCF_003009895.1). Lineage (NCBI taxonomy): Eukaryota > Metazoa > Chordata > Mammalia > Carnivora > Hyaenidae > Hyaena > Hyaena hyaena. The sequence goes on from NW_024081608.1 coordinate 401,182, forward strand.
AAGGCCGAAGTCCCCCCGACCCCGACCCCGGAGAGCAGGGGTCTGGTGAGTGGCGGCCCCTGCAGCACCTGCTGCTGCTGGATCAGCTGCCCCTGAATGATGCTGCTGATCTGGGGGGGCAGGCTCGCCGTGGTGATGTGGCCGGGGCTGGCCAGGGGCTGCAGGCTGGCTGCACCCGCGGCCGCAGGGCTCTGCGGTCCCAGGTGGTGGACGGTGCCCCCAGACTGCGCGTGGGGCTGGGACAGTCTCCGTTCCCGGACCGCGATGGGAGCCCCCGCGTGCTGCAGCTGCACCTGGGGGCCTGGAGCCATCTGGGCAAGGCCCGAGCTCTCCTGAAACACAAAGTGCCCGCCGCCGGACGGGCTCAGGCTCATCTGCCTCACCAGCACGCTGGCGTCCACGAAGCCCCCAGTGGGACTGCTGCTACAAAGGCCCAGGCCGGGGCCGGGGGTGGCCGCCCGCACACTCTGCAGGCCCGGCCCGGGTCCAGGACTGGGCTGGGTGGGGCTCTGAGTCTGCACCTGTTGCGACAGCGGCGAAGTGACCTGGATGTATGACGGAGAGCCATGCTCAAACCGCCTCTGCTGGGCGCTGAACTGGAAACCTGGAGAAGTGGGGCTCGGGAGCGGCAGAGGGGCCAGCGTGATCTGTGGGTTTCCTCCCACCACTGGGCCGACGCTCTGAAGGGCGATGTTCACATTCTGCCCGGTCACGGGACTCCTGTTCATTAGCTGCTGAACTTGGTAGCCAGGAGACTGAGGCGCGGACGGGCTGGCCGACGGCGCGAAGGGCGTGGCAGGGGACTGTGGTGGGTTTGGGTGGGCCTGCTGCTCTTCTCCGTCGCTGCTGGGGAAGGCCCTGGGCCTCTGCAGCTGGTGCTGGACGCCCTGAGGGCCGCTGCCATGGTGCATTATCGCCCTCCTTTTTAATCCCACTTAATGTTCTCCTGAAAAAAATCAAAGTTAAAATCAAGTTACTTGAAGACAAATGTAACCATCTGATCACCACTTACTACGAACACCATTAAGTAGCACCGGAAAGCTGTGCGGACAGCATGCTCCCACTGGCATCTGATGCAAATGAATCTTAGAAATTCTTCTCGAGCCACCCAAAAGACGGCACTGGAGACGAGGTCCCTCAGCACAGACAAGAATAGGTCCTTCCGGGTCACTGCTGTGGCCGGGGCCAGGGCGCAGCCTGGCTGCAGGTGGGTGATCACCCAGCTACTATGGAAGGGAAACAGCCTCACTAGCTCAAGGCCAAACAGGAACTGAACTCGGCACTGGCGACCACTACTTTTCTTCCCAGAAACTTTCTCCTGGCCCAGCGGCCTCCTCTGTTCCCACACACGGTGGAGGGACAGCGCCCTCCTCGCCAGAGGCAGTGACTGCTGCCGAGAGCAGGCGCGGGCTGCGCGCTGCCATCACCCTGTAACCAGAGCGGGACACCCCACCGACCCCCACCAACTTCTGGGTGACGTCAACTGCCAGCACACAGAGCACCCGTTACGTATCAGATGTACGGACACTTTCTTCTAAGCTCCTAAAAGAGAGGGTCCAGGCCTGGGGGCCAGAGCCTCGCCTCGGAGCCGTTGCAGGAGCCAGAACAAAACAGGGAGATGCCTCACACCTCAGGGAGAGAAAGGGAAGGGCTGGCGCTCGGGCCCTTGCTTGGGGGAAGAGTCTCCCTCAGCTCTGCAGACTGAGGCTGGGACTGCGGCTTCAAAGGGGCTCCCGCCCAAAAACTGCTTCGTGCACAGGGCTGGGGAGAGGCTGGGGGAGTGGAAGACACCTGCTGGGGGTCGGCTCGCAGGACAGGGCTGAGCAGATGGTGGCAGTTCTGAGGTGGGACCCCAGAGTGCTCCCAAGTCAGACCCGGCCACAGCGTGCACGTCTGCGAGGGACAGCGTGCCACCCAGGGCTGTCTGCCCCCGCTGCGGCGGGGTCGCAGCCACAGAAACTCCCAGCACCTGAAATTCCCACCTGGCTCTCTGCTTCTTGGTGTTCTTTCCACCCCCGCCCCCCAAAACGAGCAAGAAGGCTGGCCCTTCCGTCCTCACAGCTTCTCTCACAGAGAGTAGGGATGAGAACATCATAAATCAGAAGTTACAAAGCTGACAAAGCAAAGATACGTACACGGACGGAGTGGCCCACAGCCCCATGCCCTGGCTGCAGCAGCCGGATGTATGGAATCAGGAGCCACCGAGTGCGCGGGCACACGGGGCAAGGCTGAGGAAGCTGAAAACCAGTGCCCCTTGAAACAGAGGAAGAGGCACTTTCTGCCTGCAGGCGGCTCTGTAGACACGGCCCACACAGGGCAGGCAAGTGGCAGCGTCCGTCTGAGCAGGAAATCGGGGTCACGGGGAGGAACTGCCTCCGCGAGCAGCTCGCTGGCACTCCGGCCCTCACCCCCGAGCGGGCGCCCCGCAGAGGGGCCTCAGAACGAGCCTCTGCACCCAGTCCTCATAAAGACGCGTCACAGGACCACTGTGGAAATGGCTCAAACAGAGAACTACAGGATGAACACACACAGGGGCACAGTTATGGTTATTTCCGTAGAACATGTTCCCAGAGTGAGCAGGAAGAGCGAACAAAGGCCAGAAACAGACTCTCTCACATCTGACAATTCACAAAACCAGAGGAAGCTAAGAGTTAGGGTGAAGAGGTCACTGCCATGTGGCAAAAAATCGTATTTAAATTCTCACTACAAATCATTCAGCAAAATAAATGAAGCACTTTATAGGCTAACATTCCGAGTTTTATACCAAACGTAGAAAAATCAAATTGGAAATATGTAAAGAACACAAAAGTGAATACTTACTAAAGCTCTGAAGGGAATTCAAGTCCCTAAACTTAACGCAGTAAAGTTGTATCTGAAAAGACACATGGATTTGAAGACACACAATTTAAAAACGTTTAAAACTCTAAAGTAAATCATCGAAATCATGAATATTTGGGGAAATTACAACAAAGACTATGACCAGTACCATAGAAAGCACTCATACAAACTGAAAATCACTCCAAGCCCATAGAAAAATGAAACCAGGATGAGACAGTTCACAAAAGAAAAACATCTACTTAATCAGCTAGAAGGAAACCTCCAACCTCACTACTAATAAACGCAACATGGACTGTAGTATCTCCCAGATCCACTAGGCCAAGACGCGAAATCACACCGCAGGCACCCGCCCAAGCCGCTCAGGGGTGTGGGAGGCAGGTGAGGACACGGAGTAGAGGTCTCCAAGGGCTCAGAGCCCAGAACATACCTGACGGGGTAGGCGATAGTGCTGGGAAAGCAGAACAACCCATCTGACCCCGTTACCTTTGACCTAGTAATACTATCTCTGGAAATCTCTCCTGAGAAAATGGACCTGTTTTTTTAAATTGCGCATAAAAATGTTTGTTGCAATACAACACAGTGTAAAAAAAAAAAAAAAAAGTAACCAGAAAAATCCGGTGTCCAAGTTCTAGATGGAGACTGTAATAAAAATGAAAAATGTTCAGACGTGTTAAGTGAAAGGAGTGGGACACTGACATGTAGCATGACCACCACTCTGCTGAAGGAGTAAATTCCATAGCGAGTCAGGGAAACACATCAAACACAAATACTGACCTTCACCTGGCGAAGGCACACAGCGCTGGAGCAGCCACACGTGGAGCCTCAGCCACGCAGGGACCAAGCTACTGACATGCCCACCCCACGATGAATCCAGAGATGCTGAGGAGCGGCCAGAGGATCACGTACCACAGGTCACTGACATGACGTGATATCCTGGAACAGGCAAACCACAGGGACAGAGGTTAGACAGACCCCAAGGGCTAAAGGTGAGGCAGGAGCTGACCTGGGAGAAGCAGGAGAGAATGTGGGGGTGTGGATCCATTTCTCCACTTAATTTGTGAGGATGGTCACAAATGTTTGTCCAGGGGCGCCTGGGTGCTCAGTCAGTGAGCGTCACACTTCGGCTCAGGTCATGATCTCGTGGTCTGTAAGTTCAAGTCGCACATCAGACTTTATGCTGACAGCTCAGAGCCTGGAACCTGCTTCCGATTCTGGGTGTCCTCTCTCTGCCCCTCCCCCATGTTCTGCATGTCTCTCTCTCTCAAAAATAAACTTAAAAAATTTTTTTAGAAGTTTGTCCAAAGTCACAGAGCCCACACGCTAAAGTGTGAACTTTACTATGCATAAATTAAATCTCAACTTTTTAAAAAAGTGAATCCTGACTTCAGTGAGCTTATGGTCAAGTTAGAGAAATCAAGCCAACCAACCACGACGTAAAGAAACTGCTTATCTGAAGCAGCTTTCCCCCAAAATGTGAACAGTTACCCCGATGGAGAGCAAAGCTACCACCAATGACAAAACAGCATTTTACTTTTTTTATGGTGGCTGTATCTGCTTTCAAGGTCCGTCAGCAAGAGCTGGAGCCAACCCTGAAGCTCGTGGCCCCATGTGGGCACTGCTCGGGAGGGGGTCAAGTTCAGTGGCACCAGGCTAGAGCATGGGTGAGAGCCCTCAGATCGCTGCATGCAACACTCACCGTGCCACGGGCAGGACAGTGCCAGCCGCAGGCCCGTTCGTGCCTGCTGCTGCTCTGTCAGGGTGACAACGACATCATAAAGGGGCACATCTGACTGCCAGGAAGATGCCACTCTAAGGAATACTGCCTGGGCCTGGTTCTCAGTGGGGGGGGGGGGGGGGGCCGGGCCAGGCTCAGAGCCCTTAAGAGGGTGGGTGGAGGGCCCGGGAGACTGGGCACTTACAGCAGTTGCTCCAAGCTGGCTCCCCACTGCCCACCCTCCATTCCCAGCTTCCCATCCGGGATCAGCCAGAGTCCCAGCGGCTAGGGATCAGGACGTCTCTTCTTCCCCTTCAACAGGTTGGAAGCTCGAGCCATGAGCCTTGCTGCCTTCCCAAACCCACATCCCTCCCTGCCCCCACATTTCCCCAGATCAAGACGGAGCCATCTCCCGCTTTGGGTAGCTCTGCGGTGTTACTGTATGAAGGGGTCATGGTGCCCCCTCCCCTGGCCCGGCCAAAGCAGGGCCAGGCACTGTTCATCACGAAAGTATTTCTCGGCATCCACGGCACGTCCGTGTCCCGCACACAGAGCATGCGCCAACGAGCCCCGAACAGGCTGTGAGAACACACAGAGTGGCAGACACAGTGGTGTCAGAAGACAGTCCGGCTGCTAAAAATAAGGACCAGTCCAAGACCCCAAGTGCAAAAACCAGAGTCCAGACGTGGCCCTTGAAATCCATCAAAACACGGAGTGTCGCTATGAGGCTGCTTACAAGTAATGAGCTACATGTCTCACTCACCCCCAGTCCTTACTTACGAGAGGAGATTTCCTATTACAAAAAACAAAAAAACAGTAAAACAAGGTACAACTCCAAGAGAAGATTTGAAGCTGAATTTTTCAAGCTCATTAACCTGTAAATCATTGCTCCTAGTCAAAGAACTGCAATTAAAATTGGGATGAAGTATCATTTCTCATCCACCAGACCGAACAGTTCAGAAGCCAGGCGGCGAGCCCCATTAGGGAGGCCGTGGGGGGCTGGTGTCGCCACACAGACCTGCGTGTGCCTGTGCACACGCTGCACTCTGAGTCTCCACCTCCAGTACAAAAACGTGTCCGCACAGTTTTATTTGTAAACGCAAAACATCAGGAACAAACTACACGTCCATCTGTATTTCAGAGACGGGCCGAATCCACCATCCATCGGGCCCTCCATTCAGGGCGGCACCATGAGGCGTACAAATAAAGGAGAAAGCTCTCGTGCGCTCATGCAGAGCTAACACAGAGTCACATAAGCCAAGTGCAGACCATACATGAGACACTACCCTTGCCTAAGAGGAAAAGACACAAACATATAAACACACATCCTGCCCGCATGGTCTTCTACAAAAAAAACAAACAAAACAAAACAAAACAAAAAAACCTATACGTACATATCTGTACATACCTAATTTTTTCTTAAAATCCTATTTCCTAGTCACGTTCACTGCCAACAGTCTACAAGCACTGATGTCCCATAAGTATCTGCTTATGCAAAAAAGGGACTCATGAAGAATAAGCCAGAAATGAAGGAGGCTAGGCAGTGACAGGCAGTGGAGAAAGTGACACTCCTACGTACACCATCTTGTATCACTTTGATTCTCAGAATCATGTGAAAGAGTCACGTATTCAAAAACCAAAATGAAATCAACAAAGACGAAGAACTCCCTAAAAGCCGACACAAACAGAAACAATGGAACTCTAGGAAAGACAACGTGGTCACCAGTGGAAAGGGGAAGGGAGGACAATGGGACAACTCGGTGCTGCTGGAGGAGAACCAGGGGTCAGTGTAACTCCGGGCTTTTCTCCTTAAAACACACCTAGCTCTGCTACTGCAACGGCCCACAAGCAAGGACGCCGTGGCGGGACACAGGACCCTGGGGACAGCAGGGCGGGACCGGAGGAGCAGGCGGCGGCCTCCACGGAGGACTAAGGGCACACAGGCTAGGAGATTTTAGGACAGGGGCTCCCGGCTGCTTTAACCTTATCCATCTCTGAAAGAGTAATCAGACCTTCACTTAACGCTATTTGAATTTCAAGCTAAAATTAATGTTGAGACTAAAAACAAATCAAGGGAATAAAGATGAAGATTCTCCTTTCAACTCAGCCTCTCTACATACAGAGAAGCTGATGCACACGCAACCCCACTCCTGAACACCAGCACCTCAGTCCTGCCCGGCTGCCCCAGGGCTCTCGATCCCGCCCTGGGGGAGCCGAGCAGCCACAAGCAGGTTAAGAAAGACCATGGTGGGGGCGCCTGGGTGGCTCAGGGGGTTAAGAATCTGACTCTTGATCTAGGCTCAGCATAATCTCACGGTTCATGAGTTCCAGCCCTGAGTCGGGCTCTGTGCTGACACCGTGAGCCTGCTTGGGATTCTCTCTCTCTGTCCCTCCCCAACTCGCTCCTACGTGCATTCTCTCTCTCTCTCTCTCTCAAATAAACATGAAAAAAATGATTAAAGGGGAAAAAAGACCAGGGTGAAAAAGACGCTAGGGCTCCGGGGGAGCGGTGCCCCCACAGCCCAGGCCTGCCTGCGGCCGGAGCTCCTTCGGTGTGGGGCCAGATGGGTTCTGAGGCCTGAGATCCAGGCACCACCTCATTTCGGTTCTGTGAGGAAGCAGCTTAAGGAGAGCCAGGGCCAGAGCAGAGATCAGACCCGAACCCACAGCAGTGGCAGCTACGCCACAAGGACCTTCCCCCCAAACACCCATTTGCAGCCACATGAAACCTCCCTCTTCTTCCGAGAAAGCACTGCCTGCTGTGCTCCAGAACTTCCTTCTGCAGAGAGTGCTCCCTGCCCTCTCCTTCCTGGTAAACCTGCACTCAAGTGCTTTCTAGAAGGCATCTCACACTTCCCTAAGTAACCCGATAAACACGAGAAAATGGGGGGGGGCCTGGGGGGCTCAGCTGGTTGAGCATCTGACTTTAGCTCAGGTCATGATCTCTCAGTCCATGTGCTCGAGTCCCGTGTCAGACTGTGCTGACAGCTCAGAGCCTGGAGCCTGCCTTGGTTTCTCTCTCCCTCTCTCTCTGCCCCTACCCAGCTCTTGCGCACATGCTCTCTCTCAAAATAAATAAATTTTAGAAAAGAAATGGGGAAACCATTTAGGTATTGTTAACAAAAACGTAAGTATATGAACACATTTAAAAATGGTTTTTCTTGGGGCGCCTGGGTGGCTTAGTTGGTTAAGCGTCCGACTTTCGCTTAGGTCATGATCTCGCGGTTCGTGGGTTCGAGCCCTGCGTCGGGCTCTGTGCTGACTGCCAGCTCAGAGCCCGAAGCTGTTTCGGTCTGTGACTCCCTCTCTCTCTGACCCTCCCCTGCTCACGCTGTCTCTCTCTCTCTCTCCTAGAAATAAATAAAATATTTAAAAAAAAAAAATGGTTTTTCTTTTTTCCCTACGGTGCAAAGACCATTTTTCCAAGTCAATAAACTCACTTCTATAATATCCACAGCCCTCCTATATAAAATAAAAAGGTAGAAAATAGGGGTGCCTGAGTGGCTCAGTCAGTTAAGTGGTCCGACTCTGGCTCATGATCTCACAGCTCTGAGTCAAACCCTGCGTCGGGCTCTGTGCTGACAGCTGGGAGCCTGGAGCCTGTTTCAGATTCTGTCTGTCTGTCTCCCTCTGCTCCTCCCCTGCTCACACTGTCTATCTCTTAAAAATAAACATTAAAAAAAAATGGAACAAGTAACCCTAAGGGAGCTAAAAAGAGAGGAGAGGCTCTAACATACTAAAGACACTGCTTTCACTTCCCTTGAAATGCTTCCCAAAACTTTAAAAAGCAGATGGATGGATGGATGAGTGATGAAGCTCGCACAGAAAAACGTTAATAGAAACGAGGTCATGAGTACGTAGGTAGTTTACTGCAAAATCCTCTCAACCCGTGTGTTTCTTTGACATTTTTCATAGTAAAATATTACAGAAAAAAAATCAAAGGCTGTAAACCAGAGTCCCAGACACTGACAAAATATTCACGCTTTTCCTACCTCAGAGCAGATTATGAAGGCTCCATACTCATTCCTAAAATATGTGAATTCCAAATGACCTAAACTGGGCTAAACTGAGGTTTTAAAACAACGTGGGAGTCCCTGTGTCATGTGCCGTGTGGCAGGGCCACAGTGCAGAAACAGGGACTGAGGCCTCCATGTCCCTCCTAACTTCCTGGGCTAGGATGCCAAGGGCCTCCAGTCACGGCAGGCGGGGCAGGTCCTTAACCTGATGGAGCAGAGAGCCCTGTGCGCCCCACACAGACAGGATCTACCTCAGCCTGAGAGGAAAAGTCCAGGCAAACCGAAGAAGTCCTTCCTCGGACACAAGTCATAAAGGAGCAAGCCCCCAATCTGCTATAATGCCACGGTTTCTCAGTCTTTTACCCACAGCCCCTGTGGGCCCTGCTTAGACATTTCTCACCAAATCCCCCCACCCATCCTGTGAAATTTTAATCCCACAGCCATAGTATATATCTATGGAAGTACTTGACCTTTTGTGAGACCTAAACCACTGTCCTATCTAATATTTTTTTCACCCTCCTTCCAAGAACCAATTTTCAGCCCCTTGTGAAAAACACCACCCCACGGTACACCATGATACCGCTTCGAACGCGCAGAAAGAAACCTGGAGAAATGGATACCCAGTCCTGGGGAGGGAGTCAAGAATGGGGGGAAAGCGAAGAGGAACTCTGCCGTCCCATGAGAACTGTGTGACTGTCACACAACGCAAATCACTCACGCACTACTTGTACTAGAGGAGTGGCCACAACCCAAACGCCCTTCCCCAGGGGAGTGGGTGTAGTGTACCCGTGCCACGCAGCAACAGAGGAAACACCTCTCGGTACGTGCAGCAACCTGGATAAACAGCAAATGCATTTGCTCCCTGAAAGAAGCCAGACTCAAGAGTGTCCACACGGACCTCCTTTAACTGACAGCCCAGAAAGGACAGAGATGGGTGGCTGCCGGGGCCTGGAGGAGGAGCCGGGCAGGCTGGTGGCGCTAGGGATGAACCGTGGAAATTACACAACATATATCAAAACTCTCAGAAAGCTGAGTAAAATGACAGTGAGTTTATGCAAAGACCTTCCCTCCCACTCAGTACATAAATGATTTTTAAAATTTATTTCTACGATAATGCACCAAAACAGAACAAAAATTTCCACCGAAATAAAGCAGAAGCCACAGAGGGCGGGGCTGAGAACATAGGCCCAAAGGCCACTGGGCCCAGACCTGGTCTCCTGAAGGCAGCGGGCACCTGGTCCCCCTCGGGAGGCTGAGGAGCAGGGCCGGGGACCCCGAGGAAGACGCAGCTCTTCCACCTGCAGAAAGAGGCTCGAGCTGCCTCCTGTGGCCGCAGCCCAACCTGAGGGGCACACAGGCCAGACCGCGTCTCTGAGACCGCGGAGCCTGAGGCACTGGAGGACCCGGTCCCAGTGGGGGACCCCAGAGGCCATGCCGGGCAGCTACAAGCCCCCTGACAGAGAAGGACAGCATCGCTCCTGTGCAAGAGGAGGGACGTAAAGATGGGGGCAGCGGGGCGGACAGAGGGAACTCACTACCAGCACACAGGATGGGCCCCGCACATGGTCCACGTGAAGAGAGGCCATGGGCGGCCGAAACCCAGCCCCGGTTGAATGCAGGGTCAGGTGACAGGCTCTTTCCTTGAATGGCCGAAGCCCTCTCACCTCCCACCTGACTCCCTCCCTTTCACCTCTGCCTACGTGAAGCTTTGCCTCCTGTGTGTGTCTGCCCCTCTGGGAAGAGCCAGTTTCCCCCTTGTAAGCATGTGAATTCCCTTCCTCAACATCCCCTAGAATCATTCATTACCCCCGTACGCCTAGGTCCTACCAAGCCCACCTGCTTTACGGAAGAATCTGTTCATTAATATGTTTGCTCAATAAGCATTTACTGCACACTTCCTGCAAACGTTATTTGAACCACTGGGGACACAAGAGTGAACACAGCGTCGTTCTCGCCCCCAGAAGGGGGCAGGCAATACACAAAGCTGTAAGCGGCGGCCAACCGCAACGGCAGAGCTGCAGCAAGGGAAGGGACAGGGGCCGTGAGGGACACGGGCAAGGCGCCGGGTCCTGCAGCAGCCTCTCTGAAGAGGAGGTTCTGAAGCGAGAAAGTCAGACCATGGCATTCCAGACAGAGGCAGGGCATGCCCAGGTCCTGAGCCGGGTGTGGCTGGGCCAGGGGACGAGGGGACAGGGGAGGGAACATGAGGTTAACAGTAAGGACCTGGTCACCAGGTGCTTCATAAACTGCCTCAAGAACTTTCGGCTGGTTTTCTGAGGGAGATGGGAAAGCATGGAGCTTTGAGAAAAGAAGTGCACCATCTGATTTTTCTCTTATCTTGTTTTAATATTAATTTTTGAGAAGGAGAAAGAGATGGCACACGCGAGCAGGGGAGGGGCAGAGAAAGGATGCTGGTGGATCTGAAGTGGGCTCCATGCGGACAGCAAAGAGCCTTGGGATGGGGGCGGGGCTCGACCTCACCAACCAAGATATTTTCTGTTTTTAAAACATCACCAGGGGGGCGCCTGGGTGGCTCGGTCGGTTAAGCGTCGACTTCGGCTCACATCATGATCACAAGGTTCATGGGTTCGAGCCCCACATTGGGCTCTGTGCTGATGGCTCAGAGCCTGGAGCCTGTTTCAGATTCTGTATCTCCCTCTCTCTCTGACCCTCCCCTGCTCATGCAGTCTGTCTCTCTCTCTCTCTCTCAGAAATAAATAAAACATTAAAAATTAAAACAACAACAACAACAACAAACATCACCAGGGGCACCTGGGTGGCTTAGTTGATTCAACATCCAACTCTGGCTCAGGTCATGATCTGTTGGTTCGTGAGTTTGAGCCTCAAGTCAGGCTCTTCACTGAAAGCGTGGAGACTGCTTGGGATTCTCTCTCTCCCTCTCTCACAGCACGCACACCTACTCTCTCTAAAATAAATAAGCGGGCGCCTGAGTGGCTTAGTAGGTTAAATATCTGACTTCAGCTCAGGTCGTGATCTTGTGGTTCACGAGTTCAAGCCCTGCATCATGCCCTGTGCTGACAGCTCAGAGCCTGGAGCTGCTTCAGATTCTGTGTCTGCCTCTCTCTCTGCCCCTCCCCCACTCACGGGCTGTCTCTCTCAAAAATAAACATTAAAAATTTTAAAATAAAATAAACATTAAAAAATAAAAACAACACCCCGCTGCTGTGTTGAAATTCCAGCGCAGAACCGCGGAGGGGAGCGGGCAAGGCAGGGAGGAGAAGGGCCCTGGGAAGCGATGGGAGGCAGGGCTGGAAGGATAGCCGTGGCCAAAAAGGCAGCGCGAGGAGCAACCAGGCTCGAGTCCTAGTTTGACAGATCAGACCGAGCATGTGCAAGGCAAACAAATCCCAGAAAGGTCTGACCTGCGGGACTTAAACGCAGAGCTCCCTCCAAATGAAATGCAACAGTGTGTGAGCAGCAGCTCCCACCCAGGTGAAAGCGAGGTGTGGAAAGATCCAGGCGGGGGCTCCACGTTCAGGAGATGCTGGCACAGGACCCACAGCCATGACCCAGGATGAGGCCGCCTGGGTGTACAGACCTGAGAGGAGGCCGGCCCGAAAACCGCCCGAGGCCATTCAGTACTTAACGTAGAGAGACTGGAGGCATTGACCAGCCAGGTTCAAGGAAAACCCGGAGGGTGGCGTCTCAGTGCCACCAGGAGACAACAGGAAGCCACGGGTGGCCAGGTCAGAGACTGTCCACGGAAGACTTAGCGACGTAACAGCGCTGGTGACCCCAAGAGGAGCACTTTCAGAGAAGAGGTGGGACTAAAAGCTTAACTGAACTTGGTTGAAAAAAAACGGGGAGAGAAAATGGTGACAGGGAGGACAGGATTCTTCCTAAACCGGGTATAAAAGGAAACTAAGACCTAGAAAAGGTAGCTGGAGGATTTGTTTGTTGTGACAAAACACTCTGGAGCGAAGATAAACTCAAGAGAACAAGAGAACAACACGTGAGCCACGGCCTTGGGCAGCCCAGCAAGGGTGGATCCAATACAAGACAGTGAATAATGCCTCGTGGACACGGCAGCGCCCACAGCAACTACTGCACAGGGCGGAACAGCGGTGCTCATGCTATGTTTTTAAAAGCACATAAAATTACATTAAACAATCTCAATTAGAAAGGAAAAACTACACGGATAGAACAAAGGACCATAAAAAAACATTAATTGTGCTTATCTTTGGGTGGTATAATAATTTTGTTTCAAAATATATTTTTATATTTTCTGCAACTATTCAAAAAGCATATTTGTTTTACCAGTTCTACTCAAAAAAGTTACCGGAAGCATTCTATTGCGTGTATCACTTCAAAACTTGATCAGAAAATACAAAAACAGGGGCGCCTGGGTGGCTTAGTCGGTTAAGCGTCCGACTTTCACTTAGGTCATGGTCTCGCGGTTCGTGGGTTCGAGCCCCGCGTCGGGCTCTGTGCTGACTGCCAGCTCAGAGCCTGGAGCCTGTTTCAGTCTGTGACTCCCTCTCTCTCTGACCTTCCCCTGCTCACGCTGTCTCTCTCTCTAGAAATAAATAAAACATTGAAAAAAAAAGTGACCTGAATTCACTCAGGTGTCCCTCACAGGAGAACTTGGACAAGTCACTTTCCCTCCGCACCTGTTCCCACGTCTGCGACGGTGGGACGCCTGGCGCTAGAAGACCCCTGCGGGGGGAATGCCTGTTCTGTTGAATATGATGGGTGTGGAGACCCCAGAACCAAACAAAACTAGAGCCAAGCCGACAACTAACTTGAAGCACGCGGACCCCACGGCCTGCTGTAGTGAGGGCTGGAGAGCCGCCCCCGCCCGGCACCCGGGTCTCCGCGCCCACATATTCTGCAGTGCCTCTTCCACCGTCGCCGCGGGCGCCGTCTCTGCGCCAGCGCCCCAAGTCGTCCCGGCGCCCAGTCACCGCAGGCCGCATCTCTGCGCCCCCATCAACAGCGGACCACATCTCTGCGCCAGCCCCCGCTCTCCGGCGCGCCATCACCGCGGGCCGCATCCCTGCGCCGCGCCAGCGCCCCCCGCCCGCAGCCACGGCCCCCAGTCACTGACGGGGGCAACCCTGAGCTGCGCCAGCGCCCCCGCCCACAGCCCCGGCGCCGGTCACCGCGGGCCGCACCTCCGCGCCGCGCCAGCGCCCCGTCCCAACGGGCCGCATCTCCGCGCCGCGCCAACGCTCCCTCCCCGGCCCCGACGACCCCCACACACCCCCTGCAGGCCCCCGACTCCCGGCGGCCCTCCCCCGACGGTCCCATCACCGCGTGTCGCGTCTCCGCGCCAAACCAGTGCCACCTCCACTCCCGGCGTCCCCACGCCAGCGCCCCCCAACTCCCGGCAGCTCCCCCTCCAACCCCGGCGCGCCCCCAACTACACGCCCCTAGCGAGGGCGGGCTCTAAGAGGGCCGGGCGCGAACCACAAGACTCCTGACCCCGACCCCCACGGTCCCCGGCCACGCCGCGGCCCCACCTACCCGAGTCTGGACCGCACTCCGGCCGCGTCCGGCTGAGGCCTGGGGGCGGCGGTCGAGGCGGCGCCGCTCCGCTAGGCGCATCCGGGACCGCGGGAGGAGGAAGCGGCGGCGCGCCCGCTGCGGCGAGCCGGAAGTAACGTCACGCGGCGAGAGGCGGCGAGACGGCCAGAGGGCTAGAGCGGCCGAGAGAGGGCCCGGCTGACGGGCAGCTGGCAGACCGGCGTGGCGGAGTTCCGCCGGCCGCTGCGGCGGCCGCGAGGGTGGGCGGGGCGGGCGCCTCGTCGTCTGCGCGCCGTTCCCGTCGCAGGAGTCGGAATATCTGCAAAGCGTACGCCTGATAAGGGAGTTGTATCCAAAACAGGGAAGTCACAACTCAAGAGATCATAAAACAGACGATTTTTAAAGAGCTTATTTGTGGGGCAACTGGATGGCTCGGGGTTGAGTCCAGTCTCCGCTCAGGCCGTGACCCCGGGGTCCTGACACGGAGCCCCCTCCGTCTGTGTCCCTCCCCGCCTGCTCGCTCTCGTGCGCGGGTGCGCCCTCCCTCTCTCAAAAAATTAAACTTAGAAAATATTAAAGTTTCTTTTTTTCTTTCTTTTTTTTTGCATTTTAATCAGTTTATTGACATCTGTGTCCTATTCATGTTTGTTTGCTTTAATGTATCTATTGTCAAGTTAGTTCACGTTGTTTATTTCTAAGTCACCTCTGCACCCAGTGAGGAACTTGAACCCACAACCCCAAACCAGGACCCAAGCCAGCCAGGCATCCCGGGAAAAAGGAGTTCTAAGCAGGTGAAGGACTGGAGTGGATATGCCCCCAGAGAACAGAATCCTCGCTCCACGTCATCCAAACCAAACCCCCTCTTCGGCTAAGTGACGAGAACAAAGTCAGAGGGTAAGTGCTGGCGGGGGTGCGCAGAGCCTGGGGCCTCGGACGCTGCCGGATCAAAAGACGCAGCTCCCGTGGAACACAGTTTGCAGCTCCTCCAAGTTAAAGGTAGAGGCGACATATGACCCGGCTGTTCCCTTCCCGAAGTATGTAGCCGAGAGAGTTCCTAACACATGTCCACACAAAACATGCGGGCAAATACCCAAGAAATGGAAACAACCCAAGTGGATAAAATGTGGCGTATCCATACAATGGATTGTTAGGCTGAATTAGTGACCCTGCTACAACATAGACGAGCCCTGAAAGCAGTGTTCAGTGAAAGAAACCAGACGTGGAAGGCCACATACTGTGTGATTCCACTCAGGTCATGATCTCGCAGTTCATGAGTTCGAGCCCCTCATCGGGCTCTGTGTTGACAGCTTGGAGTCTGGAGCTGCTTCAGATTCTGTGTGTGTGTCTCTCTCTGCCCCTCCCCTGCTGGTGCTGTGTCTCTCTTTCTCAAGAATAAACATTATAAAAATTTTTTTTTTAAATACAACGTGCAGAACAGGCAAATCCACAGAGGTGGAAAGTAGGTTAGTGGTTTCCGGGGCTGAGGAGAGGCGCGGGGCCAGGGGGTTGGGGGTGCCTCCAACTGGATGTGGGATTTCCTTCTGGGGTTGATGAAGATGTTGTGAAATTAAGTAGCACTCATGGTTGCACAGTTTTGTGAATTTACTGAAAACCACTGAACTGTGCACTTTGAAAGGATGCAGGTATGGTACGTGAATTATTATCTCAATAAAAAATTCATTTATGAAAAAGAAGGCCAAAGCAGTAAAGTGCCTGGGCAAAGTGTGGGTGCAAACACCCTCTGATGTTAAACTAAAAATCTTTAGAAGTAACAAAAATAAAACTTGGCTTATAAAAAGGAGACAAGAGGGGCGCCTGGGTGGCTCGGTTGGTTGAACGTCTAACTCTTGATTTCAGCTTGGCTCATGATCTCATGGCTTGTGAGTTCGAGCCCCCTGTCAGGCTCTGTGCTGACAGTACAAAGCCTGCTTGGAATTCTCTGTCTCCCTCTCTCTCTTGGTCCCTCCCCTACTTTCTCTCTGTCTCGCAAAATAAATATTTTTTTTCAAAATGTGAATGTCTACACATTATTTTTTTTAATGTTTATTTATTTTTGAGAGAGAGAGAGACAGAGCATGAGTGGGGGAGGGGCAGAGAGGGAGACACAAAATCCGAAGCAGCTCCAGGCTCCAAGCTGTCAGCACAGAGGCCAATGGGGGGCTCACTAGAGGTGAGATCATGACCTGAACCAAAGTCGGACACTCAACCAACTGAGCCATCCAGGCGCCCCTCAAAATAAATATTTAAAAAATAGGGGCGCCTGGGTGGCTTAGTCAGTTAAGCGTCCGTCTTTGGCTCAGGTCATGATCTCACGGTCTGTGGGTTCGAGCCCCGTGTCAGGCTCTGTGCTGACAGCTCAGAGCCTGGAGCCTGTTTCAGAGTCTGTGTCTCCCTCTCTCTCTGACCCTCCCCTGCTCACGCTGTCTCTCTCTCTCTCCTAGAAATAAAAATATTTTTAAAAAATATTTAAAAAATAATAAAGAGACAAGAGTGGGCAACTGCACTCACCAGTTGTTCCCGAATCACGTGTAAAGAACACCCTCCCTCAGACTGAATTCCCTGGGTGGGGACTGGCTCCTTTCACCTTCAGGCGGCCCTCCTGCTTGGTGAGGCTGGAAAGTTACAATGTACCTGCCTGAGTCCCTCCCCTCCAGAGCCCCTGCGAGCAAGGCCCCTCCTGTTGCCGCATCGGTGTGGCACTGGCATGGGTGTGGCACGGGCCTGGGTGTGGCACTGGCATCGGTGTGGCACTGGGGGTAGAACGGAGGTAGCCGTGTCCCTCCCGCTGCTCCTGGCCGTGCTTCCTGCCTGACAGCAAGGCTGTAGAACTTGGGTCTCTCCTGCAGGGGAGGCCCTGTGACGAGTTGCCATCAACTTGGAGCCTTGGACAGTGGTGGCTTCTTGACATGAACACCCCATCCCGGGCCACAGCTCCGGGCAGCTTGTCAGCAGCCCCAGGTGTGTGGCCATGGGTGGGGGGCTCTGGGTCCTCCCGTCCCCCCAGCTCCAGAGGGAGCATGAGAAACAGGTGCCTCAGAGGACCAGTTCTGTATTGTTGTGGAAGCCATTCCAGATCTGGTCCAGTCCAGATCCAGGTCCCTGAGCCCCCCCACCCCCAAGTCTGTAAGCTCCAAATTTCCTGTACACAAAGTCTGCCCAACTACACACAGAACTAGACCGGGACACCTGCTCTCCCAGAAACCTGTGTGCAGGCTCAGTACACACGGAGCGGCCTCTTAGACTCGCGTGCACACCTCACACGCCGGCCAGTGAGGGTCCAGCAGGCGGCTGGGGTCCTCTGTCACCCAGGGGCCAGGGCGGGGAAAGGAGGCGCCAGCTCTTGCCTTCCCGCATCCTTGGGATAACACCGCTTTCCTGCTCGAATCTGCATGTTGCCATCCAATACGCTAAGCAGATTCTGACCCTAGTTTCCCGTGGCCTCACACTCAGGGAGGGTCGTGCAACCCAGCCCAAGGCTCACCCAAGGTCGGGCTCGCTCTCCTGAGGTTCTGGGAGGGGCGGGGGGGGGGGGGGGGGCTACTGTCGTGATATTGGCAGGGATCCAATTGCAAACACCTTCTATGGAGGGCAAAGCTCCCAAAGTCAAGTGGCCATCAGATCACCGGTCCTGCACCGGGGGTACCCACACACGTGGACAACGGGGCCTGGGATGCCTGGCAGCAGGCTGCACCCTGCGGACCGTCTACAAGAGAGCCGCCAGCAAGGACCACGCAGACGTCCACGGGTGCAGAGCCATGCTACGTTGAGACAGGTGAGAATTGAGTGTGCAGTGAGCCCTCCGGTGTGGAGAGCGGTCAGGTGGGCTCCTAGGTGCAGAGCTCTCTGGGAGAAGCCACCAGCAGCTGCTGTGAACAGGGGCCTCTGCAGACAGGCTCTCGGAATGAGGGACAGAAGGCAGCTTCTCCCTTTTGGACTGCTGCTCCAAGTGTGTAGACTACTTTATTTATTTATGTTTTTTAATGTTTTATTTACTTCTGAGAGAGAGAGAGAGGGAGAGAGAGAGAAGGAGGGACAGCGTGAGCAGGGGAGGGTCAGAGAGACAGGGAGACACAGACTCCGAAACAGGCTCCAGGCTCTGAGCTGGCAGTCAGCACAGAGCCTGACGCGGGGCTCGAACCCACGAACCGCGAGATCATGACCTGAGCTGAAGTTGGATGCTTAACCGACTGAGCCACCCAGGCGCCCCATGTGTGTAGACTACTTTAAATACCACGTACCCATGAATCCTCCAAGGTGAGTTAAATGGGTCACCCATTAATTACCTGGAGTCACAACTGGGAGTTCTCTACTCTAGTGGTCTGATCTTCAAACCAAGACCTTGTGTCTTTTCACAGGAGAACCCAAGGTCCCATTAGTTACTCGGCTCACTTCTGCCCTCAGAGCTGACTTGAGCCCTGACTGTCACAGGGGGCATTCACGTGCCGAAATCCAACCTCCAAACATCCTCCAAACCTACGTTCCCTCATGGCCCCAGCTCGCCAGTGCTCAAACTAAAGCCCAAGTCAGCCCTCAACCCTCCCTCCCATGGCCACCCCCCCACCTGGCAGCAGGAAGCCCACCTCCTTTACTGGCCCTACACACCCCTCACTTACCCTCTGCACATGGTCACCACTGGCACCCTCAATGGTCTTCCTGATCCTACTCAAACCACCCCATTTATTAACCCACAAGAAGCCCTCAAGAGTATCTGCCCAGGGGCGCCTGAGTGGCTCAGTCAGTTGAGTATCCGACTTGGGCTCAGGTCACAATCTCACGGTTTGTGAGTTCGAGCCCCACGTCGGGCTCTGTGCTGACAGCACGGAGCCTGGAGCTGCTTCAGATTCTGTGTCTCCCGCTCTCTCTGTCCCTCCCCCACTCATCCACTGTTTCTCTCTGTCTCAATAATAAACATTAAAAAACTTTTTTTTAAAAAAGAGTATCTGCCCAGCCCCACTGTACACACAGTATGCCCATGCACACACCCCACACATCACATGCATCCATCACATGTGCACAGGGCACCAGGCACACATCACATATGCAGACACAGGGGCACATATGTGCACACACATATGTGCACACACATGTGCACAGGAAACACACATACACAAGGACAACAATCAAACTTGCATACACGGGTGCACACGCATCATACACATGCACACAAAGCATGTGCACAGGGCACCACACATACACAAGGAGACAATCACATTTGCATACACAGGGGTGCACATGTATCATATGCACGCACACATCACATGTGCACAAGGCACCACACACATACACAATTGTACACACAACCATGTATATACACGGGTGCACACACATCATATGCATGCACACATCACTTGTGCACCACACACGTGCACACAATCATGTGCATTCACGGGGGCACACACATCACATGTGCACATGGACACCACGCACGTACACAATCATGCGCATACACGAGTGCACACACATCATATGCATGCACATACACAAGCATGCACACACAAAACACACCACTCCGCCACACGATCTGTCCCAGACTTGCCCATCACCTGACCCCCCTCCTTGGTAGCAGTCACCTGTGTTCTGCGCCACACCGCATGCCACTTGGAAAAGCGCATCTCCCAGTGTCCCTTGCAGTTAGACAGGACTGTGTGACCTGCCCTTGACCAACAAGAGAAAACGCTAGTCGTGGGCCTTCTGCCAGGAAAGCTCCCCGGAGGGACCACCCTGTCCCTCTTCTGTCCCACTCCTCCCAGCGGCAGCGTGGAGGAGGCCGCGTGTGCAGAGCCGGGTGGGCAGCTCCGGGGTCAGGGCCGCCTACCCGGCCCTGAGGGTCCCGGCCTCCACCGCCAGCGCCAAACTCCATCCCTTAGAGCACGCGGCACTGCCTCCCTCTCTGGACGCAAAATACAAAGACCAAGAGAAACAAAAGGAAGGGTGACTTAGGCAAAGTTTGTACTTATTTAATAAGAAACCGGCTTCTTTAAAAAAATAGCGTCTTTCCGTGCTGAGGTGTGAGCGGTTACCGCACGAGCGGCAAACGGGGTCGCGGCAGGTCCTCCCGGTGACGGACCCCATCCCGACGCAGGAGGTGTGGCACCGAGGCTGCGGGACAGCGGTGTGGCTCCTCCGTGTCGGCGGGGATGGCCCTGCGCCCGCGGGCCGCCCGCCGCCTCAGTCGCTGTCCCCCGGGGAGCTGGGCGCCTGCAGAACAAGAGCAAAGACGGGGGCGCTCAGCGCCGGCGCCCGGGGCCGAGGCCGAGGGACAGGACGAGGCGCCCCCCCGCACAAAGCGCAGGCCCCCCTCCAGGTCCAGGCGGCAAGGGCTCGGGAGGGGCAGAGGGCGGGGCGGCCCCGGGGCAGAGCTGCGCATGCGCTGCCCAGCCTCCCAGGGCTTGCGAGAATTTGAGTGGAAAACTGCTCTTAAAATTCTGGAATGTCACTTTCTCTTGGAAAACCTTGAATACTCCCGACGTGACCCTCCCCCGGGCCATGGCTCTGCCTGCCCCGAAAGTGGCAAGTGGCGCGCCCTGGTGGCAATGGGAGGGAGCAGGGGCGCTCCTGCCGGCCAGCGTCCACCCCATCGCCGCCCCACACCACTGCCACACGTCGCCCCACCTGCACACCCACCTTTCCACACCTGGCCCACTCACCTTGCCTACCTCACCCGTGTGCATGGTTCACCAGAGTCAAGCAGGACATTGTTTTCGCAGACACGTACACAATGGGAAACCATCTCTTGCTACTCAGATGGGTATCTCTCCCCATCCCATCCCCCCCAACAGAGCTGCTGGGACCCCAGAGGACACGGGCTCAGGGACCCCTCCTGCCACAGGCCTGCAGCTATAGCCCCCCCACCCCCCCTGCAACCAGCCACGGTCCTGGCAGGACCCTACATTCCGGAGACAAGAGACATGTGCTGAGGACCCAGCAGAGCTCACCCTGACACCCGCGTCCCACCAACGGGAAGGCCGGCCACCAGCCACAGCCTTCATCCGAGGTCAGTTAGCACAGAGCAGGGAGCGAACAGCAAGCAACATTTTGGGGTCACCAGCCACCCGCTCCAACGCCCTGGCCCTGCTCTCTGCAGCTGTGCGACCACGTCTCTGGGCCTCAGCTGGCTCGTGGGCATGGCGGACATAGCACACCCGTGCAGAGCAGGCTAGAAGCTCCCGAAAGGGCAGGCACGTGGCGGCCCCGGGCCCCCGCCTCCAGCCCCCGGGCCCGGCCCCACCTTGACGCCCGGGCCAGCCGCCGCATGGGCGGTGGCATCGAAGTCATGGGCGGGGAGGGTGCTCAGCCACCGGGCCATGGACCTCTCCTGGAGCTCGGTGCGGATGATGGTGGGGTAGATGTGCTGCTCCTTGAACGCCACGACGCCCGCCTCCTCCTGCGTCCAGTCCAGCGGCTCGTGCAGCCCGTCGTTGCCGAAGCGCTGGTTGTACTTGTCGAAGTGCACGCGCTCCAGGACCAGGCCGAGCCCCGGGGCCTTGGGCACGTCCACCTTCGCCTCGCCCCAGCTGCGCTCCAGCAGGCCCTCGGGGGCGTAGCCCTTGACCACGGCCACCACCAGGCCGACCATCTTCCTGATCTGGTGCGTCATGAAGCTCTGGCCCTTCACCTTGATCACCGCGAGCTCCATGCCGTCCCGCACGAAAGGCGCCTCGCAGAACACGTCCAGGATGTAACGCCGAGCGCTGGCCTCCCGCGGGCCCTTCTGCGAGGTGAAGTTGTGGAAGTTGTGCGTGCCCTTGTAGCAGGCGAGGAGGGCGTTCACCCGCCGCAGCGTGTCCGCGCTCAGCCGGTAGCTCTCGTCCTGCACGTCGCCGTCCTTGTGCGCGAAGGCGAACGTGGGCAGCATGTAGAGGTAAGTCCTGGCGTCGCACTTGTTCTTGGAGTTGAAGCCGCCCGTGACCCTCTTCAGTCCTTGAGGGGAGAAGGGGCAAACGAGGGCGTTCCCGCGAACAAGCACCTGGACGGGACACGGCCCGCCTTCCAAGCACAAGCCTGTGCCCGCCCCGCGCGCAGCCTCAGGGACACGGACACACACGCACACACGCACACGCACGCACGCAAAGCACAGGCGCGTGTTAAAACCCAGGGCTCGCCACGGTGCGGGGGCTCATCTCCACAGGACGCATGACACCCCGGATGGGAAGCGTGGCCTGAAACCAGCCCTCACGAGTTGTTTTACGTGAAGCCACCGAGGCGGCAGCACATTTAACAGCAAAAACAATAAAACTAGAGACAACTTTGGAAGTCCAGGCACAGAAAGCAGATCCAGTATGTTCTGAACAACTGTGGGACGAAGTAGCAGGCAGCCCTGGAGACGAGGAGGGCGGGTCTGCAGGAGATGCGGTCCAGTGGGGGGGGCGGGGGCCGTCTGGGGTGGGGAGGGGGCCGCGGCTGGAGGCATCGTGTTCTCGGCCGTGTCTGAATGCCGGTCGCGGTTGCTCTGGGGGGAATCTTAGCTACAAATTCAGTTGTCCACACCAAGCATCACCAGGCCACACTGTGCACGCGGCCGCCCCCTGTGTCACACCACGTGGGGCACACTGCTGAGCTGACCAGACAGGACGCTGTGCTGTTTTGGCGAAAACGGGCGGGTCTGTGGAAGGCGCCGCAGGGCCTCCCACGGAAGCACTCAGTTCGAGCCCCGGGGCAGCCTGGCGAGGACAGGCTCCTCGAGGGGCCCCCCACAGGGGAGTCTCCTCGGGGGCGGAGCGTGTGCCCCGCACGACAGACAAGGGCCCCGCCTCCCTAGCACACTCAGCGCCAGCGGGCATAGCGGTCGACGGGCACTGCCCATGTCATGCCCTGAGTCTGGTTCGTGTCACCTGCTCGTGGCGGCTTTGCCCACGGCCAACCAGGGGCCCGAGTGACTTGCACTCGCCCATAGGACGGAGGCCAGCCGTGCTGCCGATTCCACAGACTGAACTCAGGAAGCACCAACTACCCCACGGCAACAGGAAGCAGAGCAGCGGTGGCCGGCGAGGAAGGGGTGGAGGGCGGAGGGATTCAGGTCTCAACTGAGACGGTTCCGCAGACGTGAGGTACGTCAAAACCTCCTAATTGGTTGTAAACATAAACGTGCTGCTCCCCGTACGGCAACTGCACCTCTACCGGACGTTCGTTCAGCCCGCTGTGGCCAGGGCAGCCGGCACACCAGAGCCGAGCCCTCCACGCGCATTGGTGCCACGCCAAGGGGAGGGACGCAGCGATGCCGCTGCGCTCTTTGGGCTCCACGACACGGGGGCTGAGGGGAAGCAGCGAGGCACGCTCGGACACATACCACAGACACCACGGCTGCACGGCCGGGGCGCCGGCAAGGGGAGGGCGGGTAGTCAGGGAGCGCGTTCGGCCAAGACCAAGGTCTTGCGGCCACACGGCCGGGCCCTCGACAGGGTTGCCAACTGCCACTCTCACCCCCAAAGCAACCACTAAAGAACCGCAGCAGGTTACAGCTAACAGGGCAACTAAGGAGATCGTTAATTAAATGGAATTATCAAAAATAGTCATCCAAAAGAAGAAGCAGACAAAAACGGAAACACGGAACAGATGAGACAAAGAGAAACAGGTGGCAAGTTCTACACCAACCATCCCAACGCCAGGGAAGACGTAAACAGAGCGTACCCTCCGCCAAACAGCAGAGAATCAGACTAAAAATCCCAGTTACCGGGCTTGTTATAAAAGAGAATAATCACCCATCTTAACTTTCCGGAACCTAGACTTGCACATGCAGCATTCAGTAAGACGAGGCAGGTGCGGTGGCAGGTTAAGGGCTGTCTGTCCAACTCGCCTTCGGGGTGGGGGGGCCGCTGAGCTGGGAAGACAGAGGCCTGGGGAAGCCCCCCGGCCCCACGCACGGGCCCCGCTGCAGCACTTACCCAGTATCCGGATGTGAGGCGGAAGGTGACTGTTGATCTTCTCTAAAATGTCATCAATCAGCCACACCTTCAGGGACACGACCTGGCCCGCTGCGGACACACCCTGCAGAGGAAACAGAAGGGTCAGTCGGAGGCTCCGCACACCCAGGGGCTGGGGCAGCACAGCTGATGCAACGGCACAAACGACCTCGAGTCACAAGACACACACCACACTACGCAAGTGGGAAATAAAATCCCGTGGACGGGACTCTAAACTTGGGGAAAAAGAGGATGCAATTTAGTGGGGAGACCACGAGGCAAAGCCAGGAAGTGCCACCATCCCGGCTCCAGGCCCACGGGTACCCTGGCTCCGGACACATGGCCCGCGGGAGCCTCGCAGTCTGGCACCCACCCACGCCATCCGCCCCATCTCACCACGTGGGCACTTCCCGTGTCCCCTCGTCATGGGGAGGGTAGTGCGGCACAGCATCGTGAGAGCCCGTTCACACAGCTCGGAGGACGGCACACGGCTACCACGGATCTGGTGGAGCCCGAGCTCCCTTTGCAATCGGGGGGGTGGGGGGGATGCACTCCATCACAGGGGCACGCGCACAAGAGCCAACACGCAGCCAGACACGCCGTCCACAGACCAGGCACCCACCAAGGGTCCTGGAACGCGTCCCCCACCGGCAAGCAGGGACCACCGTGACAGCAGTTAGGATATGGGGACCAGGGCAGGGGGCACCGATTTGGACAGGGAAAGGGGTGCCGGCTGCACAGACGATCGGACCCAGATGTGCCCGCTCCCTCTGCCGCCCCGCAGAAGCTGTAAGCCGACTGACAGAACTTGCAGGGACAGGGACGTGCACAGACGCCCACGTGTCTACCCTCGCACCACCCACTTCACCTAACACAGGTGCTGCACGCACCTGTCTGTGGACCCATCGCGTGTTCTAAAAAGGCTTAACACACACAAAGAAACCCGACTCTAACACGTGTTAACGCTCCTGTCCAAAAACCTTTATCCGAATTGAGTCACAAGAACAATCAGACATATCCAGATTGAGGACACTCATCAAAACAGTCGCGTCAGGAAGGTGCGGGAGGCGCTTTAGATGAAGGGGAGCTCAGAGGCCTGGCGGGCACGCGCCGCCCCTGGCTTAGGTGCTGGATCAGCAGCAAAACCAAAGCGTTCGGGTAATGGTGTCTCATCAGTGCCGGGTTCCCAGGGGTGACGGTCGCACTGCCAGGGGCACTGCTGTTCCTGGGAGACTCCCGAGGATGGATTTCAGGGTGAACAATGTCTGCAGCGCACTCTCCAAAGTTTCTCTTTAAAGGGGAAAAAATGGGGCGCCTGGGGGCTCAGTCGGTTGAGCGTCCGACTTCGGCTCAGGTCATGATCTCACGGTTCGTGGGTTTGAGCCCCGCGTTGGGCTCTGTGCTGACAGCTCAGAGCCTGGAGCTGCTTCCGATTGTGTCTCCCTCTCTCTCTGCCCCTCCCCGACTTGTGCTTGCACACATGCATGCTCTCTCTCTCTAAGATAAACATTTTTAAAAAATTTTTTAAATAAATAAAGCGGAAAAAAGGAGGGGCACCTGGTTGGCTCAGCTGGAACAACGTGGGACTCGTGATCTTGGGGTCAGGAGTTCAAGTCCCAGATGAGAGATATTGTTTTATTATTTTTTTTTTTAATGTTTATTTTTGAGACAGAGAAATAGAGGGCAAGCAGGGGAGGAGCAGAGAGAGAGGGAGACACAGAATCTGAAGCAGCTCCAGGTTCTGCGCTCTCAGCACAGAGCCCGACGTGGGGCTCGAACTCTGGAGCCGCAAGATCGTGACCTGAGCTGAAGGTGGACGACCAACCGACTGAAGCACCCAGGTGCCCCAAGGTAGAGACTGCTTCAAAATAAAATCTTGCAATAAAATAAAAAAAAATATTAAAAAGAAAGAAAAAGGAAGGGAACAAAGGATGCCTGGGGGGCTCAGCCGGTTGAGCTTCTGACTTCGGCTCAGGTCATGACCTCACAGTTCGTGGGTTCGAGCCCTGCGCTGGGACTCTCCCTGTTGTCAGGGGGCCTGCTTGGGATCCTGTGTCTCCTTTCTGCCCCTCCCCCACTCACTCTCTTTACTCTCCCTCAAGAATAAACAAACATTAAAAAAAAAAAGGGAATGAAAACAGATTGCACTGCCACATTTCTGTGTCGGTCACAGACTAAGAGCCTTCTGGACGCACTGTTGGGGCAGGAGAGACTGCCAAGGGGTGTGGGCTCCTTTCCAAGGAGAGGAGCATCCTCACGGCAGCTGCAGGGGCATCCGTACCACACCGCAAACACACACGAGTCCACTGAATTGCACGCTTTGAGTAGCCAAACCGTAAGGAGTGAATTGTGTCTCAACGAAGCTACTTATTTAAAGACCTGACCCTACGGGCACCTGGATGGCTCAGCTGGTTCGACTCTTGATTTCAGGTCAGATCAGAATCCCAGGGTTCCTGGGACTGAGCCCCCATCAGGCTCTGTGCTGACGATGCAGACCCTGCTTGCGCTCTCTCAAAACAAGTAAGGATTTTTAAAACACACAAAAAAATAAAAACCTGAAATAGGAACTAACAAAACAGTGTCACTTATTCATGCCAGGGCGGGAGGCACAAGTGCTGGGATGTCAGTATCAGAGGTTTGTTTCTCCGACTGTAAGAGGAAACACATCAGGACAAGGGCCCCTCAAAGAACAGCAGAAGTTCCGCACCGCACTCTGAAACGCTTTGTTAGCTCAAGCAAATATCTGCTTTCTTCTGCCTTGAAAACAACCAGAGAATCGTAAGTGGGAAAAACTAAAAACAAAGGGACCCCATGACCCTGAAACGTTTCTGTGTCACCTACAACAAGCGAACCCGCGCCCCTGTATTTTGCTCCCCATCTGTACAATGGCACCAGTTCTAGGGTCCCGGCCTGACGTGCAAACCCAGGGGATCTGGGGACCTCGGGACCTGGATGTTATTCTGTGGCTCAGGACGCTGACCTGCCCATGTCGGTCAGACCCCCAGTGACCTCAGGAGGCATCTCAGGGCCAGGGCTCCAGACAGGGGCAAACGGCCCGGTGTGCACTGTGCATTTCACAACAGAGAAGAGCTTGAGTCCTGTGCCCTCGGCCCTGCCCACCTGCCCTGCACCCCTCCACTCTCCTCGGACCTCCCGCCCAGCCAGCTGCCGTGCCAGCCGTGACTGAGCCCAGGACAGATTTGTGAGCCAACGAGACTGCAGAGGGGGATTCAATCTCAGGACCAAGTGGACAACACCAGGCCACAGCCACCGAGGCTCCCCAGTCCACGAGATGTGGCCAGCCATGAGCACAGAGCACCCACCAGATGGCCAAGGCACACGCGCGCACACACACGGGCAACGAGAACTGTGTTCCGTTAACTGTATTTATATCGATCACATATTGAAAGATAACTCTCTTGGAAATACCAAATTAATAAAATTGACTATTAAAACCAGTTTCACCTGTTTCCTTTCTCCTTTGAGAATATTTAGGGACGGCTGGGTGGCTCAGTCGGTTAAGTGCCCAACTTCGGCTCAGGTCATGATCTCACAGTTTGTGGGTTCGAGCCCCGCGTCGGGCTCTGTGCTGACAGCTCAGAGCCTGAAGCCTGTTTCAGATTCTGTGTCTCCCTCTCTCTCTGACCCTCCCCTGCTCACGCTGTGTGTCTCTCTCAGAAATAAAAACATTAAAAAAAATTTTTTAATAATAAAAAAAAAAGAATATTTGACACTGTGCTCCCATGTGCACTGGCAAGCCTGAGATGCCCGTATCTAAGGCAGTGGATGCTGTGGCCATCATGCCACCTCCAGGGGAGAGGGAGGAGGGCTCACAGACAGACAGGACGCAAACCAAGGATGGGCCGCAGGGGGCACTCAAGTCCAGCCACGCCTGCACTGGAAATGCCCAGAACTTAGTTCTTTCCATTTCGGCACTTTCGGTTTGTGCATCGGACATTCACAGCTGCAAGTCTTGTCAAGGAAGGCCATGAAGGGGTGGCATCAAGGACTGATGCGGTCCAGGAGCGTCAGGCGCTGCTCGAACTTGCAGGGCAGGGGCGGAGGCGGTGCCTACCTTGTCCGTCCGGGCACACCGCTGGAAGGACATCTTCCTCATGTCCTCACCGTGATTTTCAGGAATACAGCCCGACTGGACCAGGGCAGACACCAAGTCATCCTCGATGGTCTTGAATTGTGAGGACCCAACATTCCTCTGAAGAAAAGAACAGAAAGCCATTTTTTAAATTTCACTCAGTGCTGCCCACGGGTGGGAGATCTGGGCTCGGACTGCTCCACGTGGGGCGCCTGTGTGCTGCGCCCACACCTGTGGCCCTGGGGACACACGGCAGGTCCTCCCCACCCCATGGCAGGTACAACAGTTACCCGGCCGGTACCCACAGTCTCTAGACAGGTCTCCCCACGCCCCGGCAGCCAGAGCCAGGTGAAAACAGCCAACAGCAGGGACCACCCGAGCAAGGTTTCCTCCCACTTGGTCAGATCTGAAACCAGCACCTCTCCTGCAGGAGACCCATCTGTCTGCAGAGGCTGGCGGCCAGGGACACCCTGTCTCACCCCTACTGGGAGGCAAGCCCCGGGCACTGCCAGCCAGGGCTGGAATTGGCAACCCTTCAGTTCATGTGGCCAGCCTACACAACCTCTTGGGATTAATGCGTGCTGGGAAAGAACACCCACGACTTCTAGAAGCTCCCTAATCCTGTCCCTTGGAGCTTGCCCTAACCAGACTCCAGGGCCCACAGGGCTCTATGGCATCGATGAAGTGGCCATGGTGACTATTCTCACAGAAAAGAGAATTCTGCCGGCCCACAGCCTCTGACCCTAAGCGGATCTGACAAACAGGACAACTGAGTCTTCCAGCCCCCAGCACCCTGACTGCCTCCCCTGAAGAGCTTCAATCCATCACTCGCCGGTGGCCACAGGAAAGGCGGCGGCAGGGGGGGCCCCTTGGGCCGCCTGGGGGGCTTGTGGGACGGAGCAGAGCTCAGAGCGGCCTGGATTCCAATCTACATCCTGCCCAAGGGGACTCCCCCGACAGCGTAACTGTGCCCGGCACACGGCGGCCCGCACGGCCCGCGGTCCTCACCTGCATGCCGTGGTAGCCCTTGCCGGAATAGCCCATGAGCAGCACAACCTTCCGCTTGGGCAGCTTCCTGTGCTGCTCCGCGTCTGAGCCGCTCTTGAGCTTCTTCGCCTGCTGCTCCGTTTCCTCCCAGATCCTGGCCCCGCCCCGCCAGCCACTCCGGGCCTTCGGGTCGCGCTCCGGCCGGGCGCCCACGGGTGCGGGGGCCTCCACGTTCCCAGCCATGGGGGCCAAGCTGCAGAGACACGGACGGCGTGAGCGACGCTGCCGTGCGCGGCAGGGCGCAGGCGGGAGACCGGGCCCGGGCGAGCGCGCCGTCATTACCAGAGCAGACGCGGTCCCAGGCTCGGGCTGCACGGTCCGCAGGCTCTCCTCACGGCCCCGGCCGCCGCCCGCACGACTCGGGTCGCCATGCGCGGCCGGGGGCGGCGGGGGGCGCGCGCCCGGCCCCGGCCCTCCCCCGGGCCCCCCCGCCCCACCCGCCCCGCCCGGCCGGCTCTCCCTCCGGAGTCCGGGAGACCGCGGCCACTCTCGCCGGAACCAGAGGGACGCGCACCCACCCGGCCCCACTCACGGCGCGGCGGACTGAGCCCGAGCCGGACCACGTGGGCGAAGGCGGAAGCGCAACCCGCTCGCGACGGCGGCCGGGCGCAGACAAAAGTTCCCCGGGCGGGGCTTAGGCCCGGGGCGGGGCTTAGGTCCGGGGGCGGGGCGACGCCGGGCCCGGGGGCGGGGCGAAGCGCGTCGTTCAGCGGCTCGGAGGCCGCGGGTGCAGACGGGTGCTGCGAAGGGCGGACGCGGACGCTGGGCCCCAGGTTGCGCCCCCGCCCTAGGGAGCCAGCGCCCCGGGCCCCGCGTTCCCGAGGACCCCTGGCCTGGACGGTCGCAGCAGCAGCCCTGGTGCGCAGGCAGCGCCCCCCCGACTTTGCGAGTCTCCCGGGTCCGTGGTAGAGGAGTTTGCTCTGCGCCAGGGCCGGCTCCGGCGCGCTTGGGGGCACTTGGGGCACGTTGGCGGGCGCAGTGCTCGGGAAACCTTGGCGGGACGGGTGGGGGCGGGGCGGGGGCGCCCCATCTCTGGTCGGGAAGCTGCGTCCGCGCTGAGTCGCTGTCCACCGAGTGGGCCAGGGGCGCGGCGACCAGAGCCCGCCTCGCCGCGGAGGCTCGCGTTGTGAGGGCACAGAGACAGCCAGCCGGCGAAACAAACGGCATCACACGGTAAAACGCGCCGTGTGCAAAGCGAACCGTAAGAACTGACCGCACGCTCACAACTTGAGTGAACTTTGAAAACGCTGCCCGCACTGAAAGAAACCGGACGCGCACGTCCTCGTAGCTACGGCCCCGTCTGCATGCAGCGCCCACAGGAGGCAGCGCCAGACACAGTCGCTGACAGGGGCCTCTCTTGGACACACTGCACCCAGGCTCCCTGAGCTTAAAGGTGAGGGTGAGTTGAGGGGCACGCGGGTGGCTCAGTCCGTTGAGGGTTGGACTTCGGCTCAGGTCGTGATCTCACAGTTGGTGGGTTCGTGTCCAGCTCTGTGCGGACAGCTCAGGGTCTGGTCTGGAGCCCGCTTTGGATTTTGTGTAGCCCTGTCTCTCTGCCCCTCCCCTGCTCACGTGTAGGCTCGCTCTTTCTCTCAAAGATAAATAAATGTAAACAAATGCTTTTGAAAAAAGGTGAGGATGAGTTGAAGGAGCTCATACAGAGGAGAGGATGGCTCCCCGGCTGAACCCCCCCGCAGGACACCCCCCCCCCAGGAGGGAAGAGGGCAGCCTCTAGGTTCCAGGGCTGACAGAAGGGCCCGAGCATATGTGACCTGGGGAACTCAGGCCACCTTTGCAGAGGGCACCCCCACCCTCCTCACACAGATGCCCTCTGCAGGGAACGCTCCCTGCTCTAGCAGCTCTGAGGGCCCCGGTGGAGGGCGTCCACTGGAGTCCCGGACTCACCCGGCCACCGAGACCCTGCAGGGCTCGATGCAGAGGCCTCGGGGGACATCTGTCTCAGGGGCAGGCCCAAGCCCCCGGGCCGGGCCGAGTGCAACCCCTGAGGAGCCCCAAGCCAGGCCATCAGGTGGGAAGGGGTGGAGGCACCTGTGCCTGCCTTGAGCCTGCCTAAAGTCCTGCCTAAGCGGGCAGAAGGTAAGCACGGCGGTGGGTCAGGTGAGAGAGGCTCCCTGCGACCCGCCGTGTAGGGAGCAGACCACCACACCCGCTCCATCTTCAGACCCTACCGCCTCCAGTGGCCGGCCTGAGCCTGGTCCTCCTGGCCGAGGGCCCCTGTGAACGTGCCTGGACTGTGCAGGGGCATGGAGGCCCCAGGACAGAAAGAAGGGGGCCAGCCCTTCCCACAGTTGCTGCACCCCAGGACCAGCCATCCTTGGCCCGCCCCTTACTGCCAGGTTCCCTCACGGGGATGTTGATGGCAGCCTTAGCCGTAATCACTAAAACTTGGAAACACTGAGGTGTAGTTCAGTCGGTGACTGGATAGTGACCCATTCAAACAATGGAGTGATACTCAGAGCCAGAAAGAAATGAGCCATGAAGAGACATGGAGGAACTTTAAGCGTGTGTTTACTAAATGAAAGAAGCCAGTCCGGAAAGGCTGCAAACTATATGATTCCAACTCTCGAACGATCTAGAAAAATCAAAATTACGGCAGGTGATTGCCGGGGGGAGGAGAGGGGAGGAACAGGCAGAACAGAGAGTCAGGGGGTAATGAGGCCACTCTATGTGATGCTGTGAGGGGGGCAGTGTCACCACCTCTGTCCTACCCACGGACAGGACAGCAGCGAGTGCACTATGTGTACTAAGGGCCCAGGGAGATGGCACGTGTCCTGTAACGCATGTCCCCACCCACTCCAGGTGTGGACAATCAAAGAAATGGAGGGAGGGCCGGGAAGGGAGCATGAGGGGACTCTGACGTCTTAACTTAGCAACAAAATGCCACGACTGCCCCAGTCCTCCGGGCATTCCTTCCTGTTACGAACCAGGAGCCCCACAGGACGGACAGGATGGGGTCCCACCTGCCCACCCCCTTTGCCACCAGCACTGACTGTCTGTGTGCAGGAAGCCTCTGGGCCCCGCCCTCCAGGCCCTGCGTTCTGCCTCTGCCACCACCTCTCCACACCAGCCTCCATGCAGTACTGCGGACAGCCTTTTTGATAACGAGGTATGTTTAAAACTCACAAGAAAGGTTGTAGTTTTAAATATGCAAATCCTCCAACTCATCCGACCTCGGACAACCATCAAGCAGGTGACAGGGTGCCGGAGGTCACCAATCATAAAGGAAATGCAGCCAACCACAGCACAGCCAGAACCCGGGCAGAACCACAGCGCTGCAGAGCGCACGGGGAACGTGGTGGCCGCGGAGCAGTCCAGCGCTGGCTCCCCTCACAACCAGCACCCACTCCTGGGTACACCCCCAGGGACGACAGGCGGCCTCGGACTCACATCTGTGCCCCTGAGCCCTGGGGGTCTGTGCCCGGTGGGCCCGGTGGCCGGCATGCGCAGCCAGAGTCTGCGTGCTACTACTGCTGGGCACCCGGGACGTGCTGTGTGACACTAGAGATGGTGACAAACCAACCGCCAGCTACGCCCACTCAATTCCAAAGGTTTATTTCCTTAAATTGGTATTACACAATTTAATGCAAATGGTGGGAGGGGGAGGGATCACACAAAACTCCTTTAAAAGTAGACCCAGGGCCCAGCGCAGTCTCCTAGAGAACAGAATCCGATGGCAGCCCACGTGGGCACACACGGGTCCCCTCCTGTGGTGCCAGCCTCCAGGTGGCCCTGGATCTCAGCCGACCAGAAAGCATTAAATACGAACACGTTCCGTGCAGCGAGGAACAAGTCACAGGGCTGCTCCGAGTCCAAGCACAGTGGCAATATTTCAAGTATTGCAAAGAAACACGAAGATGTCTATGTCTTGATGTAAGACATTAAGCCCCTCCCCCGGGTGCCTGGACTCTGGCCGGCTTCCTCCGCCCTCTCCAGGGTACAGACGAGGGGGCAAGGGAGGGCCGGGCAGGCCAGAAGACCCCTAGCCTCCCCTGCTGCAGCCAGGACCCAGCCTGGGGGCGGGGAGGGGGTTTTACACACACACGACTTTGGCATCAAAACCCACCGTGAGAGCTGGATGGGAGGCTTTGTACAAACAGCCCCTGGCCAGGGGGGACGAGCGCGGCAGGTCGGGGTCACCTTGATAGGCTCCTCCTACCGCTACCCACACTGTTTGTGCACACTACCCGGGAGCCACCCATCTGGCCCCACCCATCCAAAACAAACATCGGAAACTACAAATTTTCTTTTGTTAAAAAAAAGAGTTGCAGAAAAATAAGACACATTTCAGGAGTAAAGTGGAGTAGACTTCAACGTCTGTCCTGGGTTCAGAAAGCTCGGCGCTTCGTACTGTTTGTCCCTACAAGAACATTTAAATAAGAGGTCTGTGTCTCCCCGAGAGGGTCCTGGGCGGCAGGCACAGGGCACACGCTCGCACACGCTCGCACGCTACGTATATATATATGTATACAGGTCTGTACACGCCCCGCGGCAACCGCTGGGACCTGGCGGCCCATCCTGCTCCAGGGCTGCCGGCATAAAGTGCTCCGTGGTTCGCAAAGCTGGGTGGGTGGTCTTGGGGAAGGAGGGGGACGAGGGGGCCGCACCTTTTCCTGGGCAGAGCAGTCTCGGGGCCTCTGCTGGTCCCCCGCACAGCGGTGGGCGTCAGGGCCGCACGTGCCCCCTGCCATGGAGGCAGCCGAGGGGGGTCGTGACGGCTGGCTGGGGGCTCTGCCCATCTGCGAGGACTGGGGTTGCCCGGAGCATACCCAGCACCCCGAAGCCCACCGCAGCAGAGCTCAGGACGTGGACGCGGGAACCCCGACCTCGCCCCGGCGCCAGCAGGCAGCACCGAGGCCGCAGGCTCGTCCCTTCCAGCTGGCCGTCCCCGAGCCTGGGGGACTTGGCGGGAGAGACAGCCCCTCGGGCGCGGCGAGCCGGGCACCCCGCGGTCAGGCACTGATGCCACTCAGCAGCGCGGACAGCCTCCGCTCGATGCACAGCTTGCCTGTGGCGAGGGAGACTCGGTCAGCGGGCCCGTGCTGCCCACCCCTGCCCGCCCCTCCTGGGCTGGCCCCGCGGCACTCACACTTGGCGATGTTCTCCACGTCGGCCCGGTCGGTGAGGAGCGGCTGCAGCCCCTCCATGAGCAGCAGGGCCTTGTGGTAGCGCTGCACACAGTCCTCCCGGCGGTGGAACATCTCGTCCAGGGCGGCCGACTGCACCTGGTCCGGGGAGGCGGGGGCTCAGTCCAGCCGCCCGGCACCCCCCCGGCCCGTCTGGCACACACATTGGGGGCAAAGCCTCGAGGGCTGCTGGGGCCACTCGAGGGCCTACTCGGAGGCTTGCAGAGCCTCGGGCAACGAGCCGGCCACCACCGCCCGAGGTGGGCCGGCGCTGCGGGACAGGGCACCCCCTTGGCAGGCGGGGTCGCTACTGTGATGGCCTCACTCACCAGCAATCATCCCTCGGGAGGAGCGGGCTGACCTCCCCCAGACCTTCGATCGGGCTGCTCATTTATGCTACATAACTGCATTTCCCAGGAATAACCACTTCCTCAGAGCCGATGCTCTGAAAGACCCCAAGCAGAGAAAGGTACAGGCCCCTGCAGGTGCCCCGCTGCCCAGAGGCCACGTGACCACGCAGGGCTGCCCGCACTGGCTTCTCCTGGAGCACACTCGCCCACGGTGCGGCTTGACAAGTGGAGCCCTGGCTCCGCAGCTGGGGAAGAGGAGTCGGTCTCCCAAAGCGGTGCGGGAGGGGCGCCCCCAGGGCCCTGGCACCCGTGTGCTGGGGCGGGCTCCCGGCACCCATCACCGGCTCGCGCCCCCCCAGCCTCCCTCCCCTCACCCCCTACCGTTTGCACCGCATGGCTGAAGATGAGCTTCTCAGCGGTGACGCTCTGGACGCGGTCCAGCAGCCGCTGCTTGTCCAGGAAGAAGCGCTGCAGGCGCAGGCTCAGGCCTTGGCAGGACAGCACGCTGGCCTTGTACAGCTCGTTCAGCTTCCGCACCACTGCAGGGGCGGGGGGGGGGGAGGGCCCGCACCCCCGCCCCTGCCTGGGAGCACCGCCCCCCCCCCCCGGCCTGCGCACACCCCGTCTCCGGCCTCCACTGCTCTCGGGGGCACGGCGCTCACCCTGCTTCACAGTGGACGACAGGCACAGCCTGCCGGCCCGGATCTGGTCGATGGCGGTCTGCAGGCCCGAGGACAGCAGTTCGGCCACCTTCAGGTAGAGCACCAGCTGCTCTGCGAAGCTAGAAGGCGGCACCCACATCAGGTGGCTCGGAGCCCCACGGGACCCACCTCCCCACTGCCCCCCCCCCCGGGGCCCCTGGGGCACACCCACCCCCATTCCCGGCTCAGCAGGCTGATCTGGTCGGCCACCACGCTCTCCTGTAGCTGCGCGTCCGGGCCCCCGGTGGCCTCGCCGGTGCTGCCCCTCAGGGCCGCGATCTCCAGGACGTGCTGGACGAAGACGAGAGTGAAGCGCAGGCCGTGCAGGATCTCCGTGTGCTCTTGCTGGGGGGGAAGCGGGCAGCTGAGGGGGGGCTGCGCCTGCCCCACCCCTGCCCCCCGTGGGCCTGCCACCTGCGGGGCTCACCTCCATCAGCGTCTCCTCAGGGAGGTCGGGGGCCTCGAAGGTCACAGCCCCCTCCAGGTTGGCGGTGACAGGGTCAGCAAAGCTGCGGCAGTGGCCGGGGGCCGGGACCTCGGGTGCCGCCTCACTACAGGTGCTGGGAGCCAGGTGACGGGCTGAGGAGGAGCCGGCTGAACCGACGGAGCCGGAGGAGCCCACTGCGGGGAGAGGGCCGGGGCACAGCAGCCCCACCTCTGCTGTGACACCCCCACATGCAGGACGTGCTCCCCACAACAGACCCCTCCCCAGCCTCGGCTGGGCGCCCCTCCCTCCGGCTGGCTGGCCTCGGTTTGCATCCAGAAGCTCCATCCAGCCTGCCTCCTGCCCCAGTGCAGGTGGGCCCCTCCAGTCCAAGAGCCAGGGCTGTGGGCATGTCTGTGTGGCCCGGATTAGCGCCCAGGGCGGCCGCAAAGACAGGTGCTGTGGGCGTTATCCCCGCCCTGCATGTGAGG
Source organism: Hyaena hyaena (assembly GCF_003009895.1). Classification (NCBI taxonomy): domain Eukaryota; kingdom Metazoa; phylum Chordata; class Mammalia; order Carnivora; family Hyaenidae; genus Hyaena; species Hyaena hyaena. The sequence goes on from NW_024081608.1 coordinate 437,386, forward strand.
ACGATAGCACCTCCGTCTTCCTGACCCATCCTGACGCAGCCGCCTGTGCCACTTACCCCCTGCAGCCTGGAGGAGCACCACGCGGCCCTCACCTGAGAACATCCTGGCCCGGGGGCCCTGGGGCGGCGTGGTCCCACTTGGGGGCGAGCCCACGGTAAACACCACGGGAGACGGGCTGCTGGCCCCCCCAGCGCGGGCTCCGGGGTGCAGGGTCCCTCCGAGGCCAGCAGAGGGCGCTGCAAGAGAGAAGAAGAGCTCAGGGGGGGCCCTGCTGCCAGCACCCTGCCGGGACCCCACCCCCACCCCCACCCAGGGTAGCCCCCAGCCGCCCACCGATCTCCATAGGCTTCTCCTGCAGGCTGTCCGTGCTCCCCGAGTCAGGGGCCTGGGTCCCAAATGCAGCCTTAAGGAGCAGATCAGTGAGACGCCCGGTACTGAGGGACCTGTGGGTCGGGGAGCAGTGGCGATCAGCCTGTGGGTCCCTGCCCAGCCGGGGCCCCTGCGCACGCGCCTGCAGCAGCCCGAGGGAGGCAGTGTCCCCCGCTGGTTGGACAAGCAGAGTGAGGCTCAGAAAGGGTCGCCAAGGGAGGAGGTGCAGAGTGGGCCCCTCCTCACATACAGGCCTCTCCTTCTGCCCCAGGGAGAATGAGACGGGGGGGGGGGTCCCCACTCACCTGCCGAAGGGGCTCTTGGTGTCCTCAGTGGGCCGGAGGCCAGGGCCCAGCTGCTGCCCCTGGAACGGTCCCGCCTCTGACAGATCAGGCAGCGTCCGGTTCCGAGGGGGCGTCATGACGACGCCTTGCCGGGCCAGGAGCGTCAGCAGGTTCTGCGAGCTGGGGGTCTTGGGGAAGTCGAACGCAGGCACAGCCTAGGAGCACAGGGGACAAGGTGCAGGCGAGCGCTACTGTGAGCGCATCAGCAGCCCAGCACCCACGCAGCCTGCACCCGAGGTCTGCAAGGCATAGACAAGACACCTGCACATGCCGGAAGGCAATACCCTCCACGCACGCGCAGCCCTGAGGACCCCACGACCGTGCCTACACCGCGTGCACGCGCAAACCCTGAGGACCCCACGACCGTGCCTACACCGCGTGCACGCGCACGCCCTGAGGACCCCACGACCGTGCCTAGAGGGCCTCACTGCACTTCAGAGAACTACACGAGGGCAGAGCTAAGCAGTTTGCCCAGAGTGATGCTGGGGCACGTCGGGTAACTTTTGCACTTCTGGGCCCAAAGCTCCCCATCCGCTGGCCCCTGGCCCCTAACCCTGCCAGGCAGGGGCGCTGACGGCCTCAGCAGGTACGTGGGAAGGGGTCCTCGGTACAGAGCCACCCTGAGATCTTTTCCCAGGACTGGGCGGCCCCTCCCGCCCTCTCCCCACCAAGTTCCAGCCCCGTTACCTTGGTGGGGGAGCCCAGGATGGGGGGCAAGGGGTTCCGCTGTAGGAAGTCAGGCAGCTTGGGTGAGCCTCGCAGCGGCCGGCAAGACTGAAGCACATGGGACGGCTGCGGGGGGCTGGACTGGGGGGGGCCAAACGCTGCCCCCAGCGGGTCCGTGGGGGGCTTGGGCAACTTAGGGCGGACAACATGCAGGTCAGACAGGTTGGGAGCGCTGTGCAGGCGACAGCCCAGCCCAGCAGCGTGGGGAGAGTGCTCGGGCACGGAGGAGCCTGGGATGGGACAGGACAAGGCCCAATCACTGCCATGTGGGGGCCACCCGGCCCAGCGCACGCCACCACCAAGCAGGAGCGTGTGTGCGAGGCCCTCGAGGTAACCAACCCTTCCCCCGCACTGCTCCCCGGTGCACAAGGCAGACTGCGTGGTGGGCACGGACACGGAATCCCCAAGTGCACCAGGACAACCCCCAGGCTGGAGCTGGAGCCGGTGAAAGCCATTTCGCGGGATGCCCACCTTCTCCTAACTCGGAAGAAGGGAGCTGTGAGAGCCCTCGCCCGCTCTGCCCTCCTCCCCTGGCGGGGCCACACCTACCTGGGTGAGGGGATCTGCCAGCCCGCATCTCGGGTGCCTGGGGAGAGGGTGCCCCACTCCAGCCTGGCCGCTCGGGGATGATTCCAACTTGAGGAGAGAGGGGTCACCAGGGTCACGCCCAGGCAAAGAGGGCCAGTCTCCTCCCCACCCCCACCCGGCCCCGGCCCAAAGGGACACCCAGGCCCACTTCCACCAGGCCGTCCAGGTTCACCTTGCGGAGATGGTGTGTAGGGCCGGCCCCCGCCCAGGGAGAGCTTCCTGGCCAGGGCAGCTCCGTGCTCGGCATGGGATGGGGGCGACGGACTGGCCCGGGCAAAGCCCAGGGGGCTGGTGCTGCCCGACCTGCGGATGGCAGAGCACCTGGGGGCATGAGCAGGCATGAGGTGAGGCCCCCAGCCACGCACGGTGAGGGTCATAGCCAGGCCAGATGGCTCGTCGTCCTCCGCTGTGATAACGGGCCTCACTAGGAGCCTTCGGGAGGACTGGACCCCTCACCCCACTAACTAGGGGGTAGAGACCCCATGTGTCCCTGGGGCATCCTCACGCCTGAGGTCAGTTCCTTGTCAGGACAACACTGGCCCCCAGGGCCTTCTGGGAATTAAAAAAAAAAAAAGGGCCTTCTGTTGCATTCACCGGAATTTATCAAAAATCAATATTGGGTCTTGTAGAGCCACCTGGGTGGTGACTCAGTTGGTTGTGCATCTGACTCTTGATTTAGGCTCAGGTCACAATCCCAGGGCCGTGAGATCAAGCCCCAAGTTGGACTCTGCACTGAGCATGGAGCCTGCCTGGGATTCTCGCTCTCTTCCTCGGCCCCTCTCCACCGCTCAACCATGCACTCCGTTCTGTCTAAGAAACACAGTCATAAATGTAGAATCTCTGCACACCCACTGCATGAACTCTGACGGTAAGGGGTACATGCTGCACAGCCTGCGAAACTGTGTGTGACAACCCTGGAGCGGGATTCTCACCACAGCTCTCCAGGGCATGCCCTGCCACGAGGCGGAGCCGCTGCAGCTACCGGGCTCGGTGCTGAGGGCGCTAGACTCACCGTGCGGCCTGGTACGGGGTGGGCGACTGCAGACTCTGCTCAATGCGCTGGTAATTGTGCACCTGCGTGGGCACCGGGATGGGGACAGACACGCCGCACCTGCTGCTGGACGGGCCGGCCCGGCTGTGGCGGGAGAGGCAGGGCGTGGTCAACGGAGACACTGCACTGGGCTGAACCCTAGGCTCAAACATCGGGGGGCAGAAGCCACCCAGGCCACCTGCTTCCTCACCTCTGCGTGTGCCCAGCACCGCTACCATGCAGGCAGCAGGAACTGTTCCCACCCCACCCCATTCACGCTGTGCCCAAGGAGCTTCTGGATGGGACCAACCACTGGGACACGTGGAAAAAGGCCAGGCAAGGGACAGTGAGGCCGAGCCTGCTCTCCCACCTTGGCCCTGGGAACCCAAGCCCACCCAGCCCTGCAGGATGGGGGGGGGGGGGGGTGAGTGTGTGTGTGTGGCAACACTGGTCCCCGGGGGTCCCTGCAGCTCCCCATCCCTGGGTCTACATCTCTCTGATCACAGCCCTGTCCCCTGGGTCACCCATGAGATGCCCAGTGTCCTCGAGGCCTGAACTAAGACAGGACCCCCAGACTCCAACCTGGGGCTGGAGGCCCTAATCCTGACTCGGGGCCACTCCCAGCTGTGCCTTCCAGGCCCCACTCACCCGGAGGGGCTTGGAGAGCTGCTGCAGGGTGGGGAAGGAGATGGGGTCCGGCCACGGCTCTCCGGGCCAGCCGAGGCCACCAGTGAGCTCCTGATGGGGACAGAACACACAGGCAGGACACACCTCAGGCCGACCAGGGCCAGCATGCCCCTCTCCCAAAAAGATTAGACGGCAAGGCAGGGGGCTTACCCGCTACACATCAGGCTGTCCGGTGGGGGCTTGGCTCCAACCGGCTCGGCCACCAGGTCACCTGCGGATGGGAGACAGGGGAGGCTGGGCATCAGGACAAGTGTGCATCCCACCCTCCTGGGTCACTCACCCACCCCGAGAGACCCCACACTCAATTCCAGAGACTGACGGGAGGCTGACGGGAGGCTGACGGGAGGCTCCGTGAGACAAAGCGGGGGGGGGAGCCGGCACTCCCAAGTCCCACCGTCACGTGCGCTGGGGACTCCCTTACCTGACTGGACCTTAGGGCTCCCAAGGCAGACCCTGGGTGCTCTGTGCATATCCCAGCCTCCAGCCAGCTCCAGGCTAGGCACCCCCAGCTCCCAGTCCTGGCCTGAGCCCTCTGCCGGCACCCTGGGTCCCACAGCTGCCCAGCAACGTCTCCTGCGGCCCTCCCTACCTTGCCTGACGTGGGCCTGGGGCTGCTCTGACCCGAGTCACGGGATGGCCAGGGGCAGCAAAAGGAAGTGTCAATGTCCAGGGGCACGAGAGGAACCTGGGACCCCAGGACAGGGCTTGGGGAGGGCTGGGCCTGTCCCAGAGGCCTGAGCAGTGCCTGGGCGCAGTACTGAGCTGGCAGCTCTCTCCCCGGGAGCAGGCGCTCCGCACGGTGGGGAGGGTGGAGGGCCGGGCCTGAGCACAGGCACTCGGGCCACAACCACCCACTGGGAACCGTAGGACTTGGCTTGCACTCTGTAGCCAAGCTGACCTGGTAGGGAAGCTCCCAGAACCCATCCCGAGGGCCCACAGGCAGAGAGAGGGTTGCAAACACACACACACACAAGCTCAGTGACGCAAACCCCGGCCCAACCTGGAAACTGGGCTGGGACCATAACGAAGTCATCCGTGTCACAGGACGAATCCTTGCTGCTGCCGCCGGAGCCACGGGAGCCGTGCAGGAATCCAGCGGTGTCGGCCGGGGAAGTCAGCGTCTTCTGTAGCTGCTGCTGCATGTCCCCGAGGGACTGCGGGCCAGAAGGGAGGCCACTGAGACCCGGCCCCAGGGCCTGGGTGAAAGTGCGGCTGCTGAGAAGGGATGACGCTCTCCTCCCGAGGGGCCACCCCTTCCCCCATTTTGAAATGGGGAGTTTCTGAAATGCTGTGCCCCCAGCTGGCCCCACAGGACAGTCACTGGACGGGGCTCCTGGGGAGACCGTTTCAGTGACACCCCCACCACCCTGCTTCTCCATCAGTCCTGCAAAGGCCTGAAACGGAGGCCGCCAGCGCTCAGTATTGTAAGGTGTCACCCAACAGCCCGCAGCGTCCACCAGGGTCATGGCCCCGCCTCGGCGCCCCCTCAGCAGGCCCAGCCCCGCCCCGTGCCGAGGGCCGGGACTGCCCAGCGGGCTCTAAGACTCCGGGCCTCCCTGTCCCCGTTCCCAGGAGTGCACACCAGCGCTCACGGAGGCCCTGAAGAACACGGACCCGCACCTCGCAGGTCAGCCTCCGGGACGGGAGGGCTGGGGGAGGGGCCAGCTTCTCCCGCTTCAACGGTTTATAATCAGAACATGGCTGGCACATCTTGTGTGCGTGGGTCAGACAAACCCACAGAAATAAAGGCGAGTGTCCTGAGGCTGCTCTGACCCCAGTGTGACATCCTCGCGCTCCAAACCCCAGAGTCGGGCCCCCAGCAGGTGACTCACCGGGGGGGAGGCCAGGTGCGAGGTGGAGCTGCTGCTGGAGCTGCTGCCGGACCCGGAGCTCGGGTACGAGGGCACGGGCACGGGGGGGGCTGGCAAGAACACAGGTCAGCACGCTGGCACCGTCCCCGTCCCTCCCCCAGCCTGGCCAGGCCAGCCCATCGGCAGCAGGTGCGCGGCTCCTAGCGCACCGAGCACAAACTGCCATCGCCCACCCGGAGGACCCAGGCACGGGCAGAGGCAGCCCCAGCTCCTAGCCCGTCAGCTGTGTGCAAGCCCCCCCCGTGGCCTCGGGGCCCCCAGGCACTCAGGGGACTCACACTTCTTCACGCTGGCACTGGCCTCAAGAAAAGGATGATGGAAGAACTCGTCTGCAAAAGGGAGGGTGGGTGAGCGAGGCCCCAGGAGAGCCCTGTCCCCAGGGGCCCCCAGGGGAAGGATGGAGCTCTCCTCAGCCACCTGCGACCCCCTCTGGGTCCGGCCTCCAGCAGCTCAGGTACCGCTTCCGGCCAGCCCCCCCACCCGCGAGAGGGCTTTCTCGCAGCAAACCCAGGCTTTTCACGGCCTGTGCAGCCGGGCCGGGGGCTGAGGGCACCCAGGAGCCCACAGTGCCCAGAGGACCCCGCTCACCGAAGTCCATGCGGTCCCTATGGTTGCGCTGCAGCAGGGCCAGCAGCAGCTGCCTCAGCGGCGCGGACGTCTCGCGGGGGATGCTGCGGTGGGGCGGGAAGACAGCATGACTCAGCGGCCCACCGGGGTCGGGGGGAGGGGGAGGGGGGTGCCAGGCGAGGGCACTTACGTGGGCACCAGGGTCTTGTTCCTCTCGTAGAAGAGGCGGAGGTCCTGGGGGCTGCTGGCCTGGTGGGGGAGGGCAGCACGTGAGGGCCCGTGGCCGGGGACCAAGCAGCGCACGCCCTCTGGGCTTCCCCCCTCCCCCACCCAGGCTCCAGACCACCACGACTGCACGAAGACAGTCAGGTGAGCCAGAAGCGAGGCGGCCAGGCCTCTTGTATGACTGGATGTCTGCTTCTTGAAATTAAACAGTCCATGAGCCCCAGCCCTGCAAAGGACCCCAGAATAAGCTTTCCCCTCCCTGCGGGCACTGTACCCCACAGGGGTCGGCTGGCTGGCACGTGTGGTCATCTGCTCAGTGGTGTAGTGCCAGGCACTTATGCCAGTACCGGCGTACAGCCAGGAGCAAAAGCATATCCCCCCTTCCCAGGGCTGACCACCAGGGACAGGGAGGGGTGTGGGGAGCTAGGGGGCCAGCCTAGGTCACTGGGCAGTCAAATAAGGCTGAGGGGCAACCTGGCAACAGCTGAGAGCTGCCTGGTCAGGCCATGAAATCACTATGGGGTGCGCAGCCCAGCATGGCTGGCTCAGAGCCCTAAGCGCTCTGGGGTCCCACCACTGAGCAGGGGGCTGCTTTTCAAATGTGGTGTCCCCCCAGGGCCCAACGCCAACACAGGAAATCACACCGGCACCAGGCTGGGAGGGGAGGGAGGGCACACGGACACACTCCAGAGCCCACCCACTCCAGCCTCGGCGCTGACGAGACCACGGGTGGGCCGCGCTCCAGTGAGGGAAGGCTGCAGGGCGGCAGTGCTCGGTGGGGGAGCGTCAGGGTGCACGTTGGCAGCCAACCCACACCCGAGGGGTGCTCGCTCACCTGGAAGGGCGCCTTCCCCGTCAGGCACTGGTACACGATGGTGCCGATGCTCCACAGGTCGGCCTTCCCATCGTAATGCTGGGACATGATGACTTCGGGGGCCTGTGGGCGCCAACGGCACAGGTCTGCACCGGGGTGAGAACTGGCGAGGCGCACGGGGACCCAGGCCCAGCACCAACAGCAGCCAGGTGTCCCGCCCCAGAGGTGGGAGGAAACCGTGGTGCAGCCACGCAGGCCACCACCCGAGGGGGGGCCCCAGGAGGGGCGCGGCCGGGCAGGAGCAGCGCCTACCATGTACATGGGAGAGCCACAGAGCGTGGCCGCCATCATGTTGCTCTGCAGGTACCGAGCGAAACCGAAGTCAGCTGCAGGCGAGGAGGGGCACATGAGCGGGGCGGCCGGAGCTCTGGGGGCTCCCCGCGCAGCCCCCCTGGCCCCTGACGGCCCCGGCCTCACCGATCTTGACGCGGATGTTGTTGGGGTTGGCACGGCGCCCGCCAGGGTTGGACAGCAGGATGTTCTGGGGCTTCAGGTCGCGGTGGATGATGCCCTTGCTGTGGAGCAGGCGCATGGCACCCGCGATCTGCTGCAGGAAGAGCCGGATGGTGTCCTCGCTCAGCGTCCGCATGGCTGCAGAGAGACGGGGGTGCAGCTCACCCAGGCGCCTTGTACTCACCTGGCGCTCCACCATCCCCCCTGAAGGCCCGCGGTAGCCAAGCCTGTGTCTCACGCTGGCCAACCCGAGCTCACCGCCACCAGGCCCTCAATGCCCACCCCCCCACCCCCCCACCTCAGTGCCTCCACCCCGCCCCCCGCCGCCAGGTGCTACTTTCCTAAGGCCCTTTCTCAGTTACCCTTTGGGCCCCAGGGCCTCCCCTCAGGGTGAGGGGATGGGAGGTGCCTACCGCCCCGGTGGGAAGCCAGGCCTTGCTGGGGGCCCTGCAGAGCAGCTGGCCATGTGCTTTGGGGACCCTGTAGGGCAGGGGGGGTGTACATCGGAAAGCAACGCATCCCCACAAACCGCTCAGGGCCCATTCAAGAGGGGCTCTGCCAGACGGAATCTGTCCCGAGGCTGTTCCTGACGGCTCCAACACCACGCGCGTCCCCAGCGGGGGCTCACTGCCCCTTCGGTCTTCCCCCGTAAGTGCCGGGGGGAGCAGGGGACCCACCGCGTCCATCGGGCCCGGGGGCCTCATTCACGTCAGGCTACCTCGCAGGCTAGGCTGGGGTGGGACGGCGCGCAGGCCACCCAGACAAGGGGGGTCCACTCACCGTGCAGGTAGTCAGCCAGGTCCCCGCCGTTACAGTACTGCAACACAGCAGCCGCACGGCCCGGTCAGCGGCCAGGACGGCCCCTCCAGCCCCGCGCGCTGCCCCCACCGCCCGACACCCGGCCCCCTGCTCCCGGCCTCCTTCCTGGGCCAGGTGCCCCTCGCGATCCACACTGAAGAGGTCAGTGAGGCGTCTGACCACCTCTCAGGCACCTGTCAGGGCCGCCGGAGGCTCCTGAGGTAGCAGCCCTAAGCCCACGGATGTGCAGCCAGCTTCTAACCCCCGGGTGACAAGGAACAAGGAGCCAGCAGGGCCCAGCCTCCTTGTCCTCACAGCTGGGCCTGCGGGAGGAACTCACCTCCATGACGAGGTAAACGGAATTGGCCATTTCCTGCAGAATACAGAGAAGAGGCGGTGAGAAGTGGAGGGGAGCCCCCTGCCGCCACCAATCCTCCAGGAAGCTCCCTTCAGCCTCAGTGTGACCTAGACGTTCGGCACCTAGGCCCTCAATGCCAGCTGGGCTACAAGCAAGAGAGGCCAGCGAGCACGGGCACCAGCTGGCCTGGCGGGCCCCAGGGCTGGGGAGTGGGGGGGCGGTTAATTCTGAGGTCTTCTGCTCCTGGGCTTGAATGACAGGAGCAGCAGCCAACCAGAGCACCCCATTTGCCAAGTCTGGGGAGGAGGCTGAGGTCCTGGCAGGGCAGGGAGCCAGGCCCAGCCCTGAGGTTTCAACAGGGCTCAGCTTAGCGTTCTACCCAGCCAGTGGTCCCCACGTCCCCAGGAAAGACACAACTAGGGTGCGAGGGCCGTGACCCACAACCCTCAGAAGCCACTCTGGACTCCTGCATCAGATGCCAACATGTGACGTTGGTGCTGCAAGCCCACAGCACAGGCCGGCTTCCGGCTCAGCGCCCACCACCCGTGGCCTCGCATGATGCTGGCATCCTCAGCAGGGTCCACCCCCACGAGACCATGGAGCCCGAGGCCCAGGCCAGCGCACAGGCAGTCACCACCAGCAGGCCTCATTCGTGCACAGGACGCCCCCACCTGGACGCAGCTGGCAGGAGGTGCCCCTGAGATCCCCGTCACAGCCAAGTAATCTGAGGCCCAGAAGCCAGGCAGGTGGGCTCCTAACCTCTCTGCTGTGCTACACACAGCCGTCCCCCCAGCTCTTCCCCAGGCCGTGGCGCTGCCAGCCAGCAGCAAGGCCCCAGACCTTGGTGCCAGCAGGGCACTGGGCTGGGAGCCACAGCACAAGCCCTCTCTGCTCCAGAGAACCCCAACTTCCCACCCCCCACTGTGCAGGCAAGTCTGTGAACAGCTAGCTGAAGCCCCCAAAGCATGGGGGGGGGAACCTGTTCCAGCTTGCCCCACCCCGTGCTCCCTGTCACTGCGGGGAGGGAAGGCGGGCTCTCCCCACACAGGCAGGTCCTTCCAAGCAGCTGCAGGGGAGAGATAACACGGGGCAGCTACGGGGAGTCCCCAGGCACACACTGGACAGGACAGAGAGACCAGGATGGAGGCGGGCAGGGGCTGACGTTCAGGAGGGGGTGGGAAGCTTCTAGGCAGAGGACCCCGCAGTGGGCAGAGGGAGGTGCTGGAGAGAAGAACCCAGGAGACGACATCACTCAGGCCGCCTGCTCCCTGCTTGCCATCACCTTGGCCGTGGTCACCTCGGGTGCTCACTGGGCACCCTCCAGTTACTACTGACCAGTGAGCTCTGCGGAATGCGGTGAGCTCGCACCTGGAGAAGCTAAATCCTTTGCCCCGGGGCACCCAGTAGAGGGGTAGAGCTGGGACTCAGGCCAGGCACCTCCAGCTCCCAGAAGAGCCAAAGTGACAGGCAATACAGAGACACAGCATCCATTCCCCTTGGGTGTCCCCAGGGAGTGACCCACCAGGACCAGCAGAATGCCAGGGCTATGCGGGAGTAGGGAGTGCAGCCCCTGGCCCGCCCCCCTTGCCTCTCCCCCAAACATGGGGGTGCCCAGACCCCACAACCACCTCCTCTGGAAAGGCCTCCTCCACAGAAGTCACATCAGAGTCTACACTGTGCCCAAGAACTGGGACACCTCGGCCCCACTCCCACCCCTTCCCCACACCCCCCAAGCTTCCCAAGGTGATGGCAGATGCCCTCTCTCCAAAGACCTAGTGTGCCCCGTCCCCACAGGTCAGAGCATGTCACCTCACGGGAGGCCTCCTTTCCTGAGGCCACTTGGAAGCCTCCGTGGGGCTCACGGGTGCTCAGTGAACAGTCAGGGAGCAGCAGGCCAGAGCGGGGCCTGGGTTCCTCCTCCCCCGCCGATCGCTGTCCCTCTGCCCTTGGCCGTGGGTCAGCCTCATCCCCAGCAGGCCCTCCCAGGCACGGGGCACAGAGGACGGGCGGCCAAGCCAACCTCGCTGCGGGGCGTTCAGGCTTGGGTGACCCAGGAAAGCCACACAGGGGTCTCCCACCACCCTGGGACAGACGCCAGCTTCAGACCAGCCCATTCCCGCTGGAGTGTGTCTCCCCACCTCGGAGACGGGCCCTCAGAGGCCCTACTGCACGTCCTAACTGCACTGGCTGGGCCACGTCCCCGCTGTGCCAACACCAAGCAGGTCTCAGGCAAGCAAAGTCACCGGCCCTGACAAGGACCAGAAGGTGCAGGCAGCAAGACTCCCGGCCCCTGGGTGGGGCACTTGTCCAGACAGGCTCCGTGCCCAGGCCCCCGTCCTGGCCTGGCTGCCCGGCCGCCTGGGGCCATGCAGTCACTCCTGGGGGGGCCCTCAGCGGGGAAGGAGGCGTCAGCACCACCTCCGTGGCCACAGGTGGCCTGCCCCTGCCCACTCAGCACAACCCAAATGTGCCTCCGGTCCCACTGCTGCTGGCCTCCACACAGGCTAAGCTGGGCTCTTCCCAGCTCCCTGGGGGGTGAGCAGAGCTGGCACAGGCTCCAGGCACCAAGCCACCTCCTTGGGGTCAGTCTAATTCTGTCTACACACTTGAAAAGACGAGGATCACTCCCCGGGGCTCCCGATGACCACCACATACCAGAGACATCTTGCCTCTTGGAGAGGCAGATGGGAATTGCTGGCATGTTTGCACCTTGAGAGAGCAGGTTCTAGAAAACCCTTATCACATCGATACAGAAATATAAACGTGGGGCACCGGGGTGGCTCAGTCGGTTAAGTAACTGACTTCAGCTCAGGCCACGAGCTGGTTTGTGAGTTCGAGCCCCACATCGGGCTCTCTGCCATCAGCTCAGAGCCCACTTTAAATCCTCTCTCCCCCTTTCTCACTGCCCCTTCTGCTCCTTCTGTCTCCCCCAAAACATAAATTTAAAAAAGAAATATAAACGTGGCCAAGGCACAGGACTGCCAGTCCCCATGCCCACCCAGGTGCCCTCACTGCTCCATGGCCAGATACCACCCTAGGACAAGGTAGGTCCGTCCCACCCGCCTCACCACCCCCCTAAGGAAGGAAACAGTACACACAGGGGTCCCACAATTCTGCCCCAGTCACACAGCTGGCTGTGGGGGGGGTTGGACACCAAGTCCCGACTACCTCCCTGTGCAGCCCCAAGAAAGGGGGTGAGGATTCCCAACCTGTGCACCTGAGGTGCAAGGGAGATGAAAGTGAGCCCTCTCCCTCCCCTGGCAGGGTCCCACAGGCCCTGGAGCCGGGCCAGGTGTCCTGGGCAGCCTGGCGCGGGCATCCAGGCACGTAGGAGGCCACTCCGCCATGGGGCGCTAAGGTGCTTTGCTTAATAGGATCCCAACTCCCTGCCTGGGCTGGGCTGGGTGGGTGGGCACGCGCTGACCTAGTCACCTCCCCGGGGGCAGCCGGGTCTCAGCTCAGGAAGGTGGTCCTAGCCCCGGGTGGAGGCGGGGAACAGAGCAGAGCTGCCCCAGGCCGGCTCTTCCAGGCGCCTCCCAGGACTCCCAGAAGGGAAGGAGGCCCGGCCCAGCCTCCTTCCTCGGGAGCCTCCCCAGCTGCCCATTGTGTGCCGGCAGCTCCCTGGAGGGCGGCCTGCCCCCTTCCTCCGCACGCTGGGTGGGCCCACCCGACTCCGGAACTGCCGGGACAATCCCTGGGGAACAGTCTACACACACCGCCGAGGACCACCGAGCCCCGGCTGCTACACACCCGGCAAGTCCACTGATGTGCCTTGCACGTGCCCACAGCAGCTCTGCTCCAGGGCACCGACTGCGCGCTGGCAGTGGGGTCCGGTGCGGGCGCGGGGCCCCGGCGGCCAGCGCAGTGCTGAAAGCACACAGACCCGCAGAGACGAGTCCCCTCAGAGGGCAGGGCCACGGTCCCACGTAGGGAGAAGCCAGGGCCTGAGTCCCTCGGGCAGCACGCCTATTTCTTACCTCACCGCGGAGTCCCGCACGGTGCTTCCTGAGGCACTTAATCCACGTTTCCTACTGCCCGGGACGTGTTGTGCTTCCACATTTTAAGTTAAAACTGAGCTGGTGCCAAGGGGCTCCCAGGAGGCCCGCATCCTGTCCCGGGGCCCTGGCCCCTCTCAGACTGGCCGGCCACACGTCAGGAGGTGGGCCGGCTCTGTCTGCAGCCAGGTGGCCTGGGGGAGGGAGTCACGTCCAGCTGGGGGAACGCGCCGCCCTGGGAGGGGGAGGGCAAGGCCTGTGACCGCCAGCCCTCCTCCCAGGGCACGGGGGGCAGGGCTCGTCCTGGCGGGGGGCACAGTCCTATATCCTGATTCCTGCAACGGCCACCCTCCCCGGGGAAGAGCGTGTCCAGACACCATATACCACATGGGTCTCACCTCAATCTGGAAGGCCCCAGACCACAGGCTACGGCTGCCTCAGCATGGGTCACGGTGTCTCAGAACAGTGTCCTGAGGGTCCCCCACCAAGCACCCACATGAGGCTGACAAATGTCCCTATTCCATAAGGGCCACAAAACTACAATCTAAGAGAATGTTTGCAACCAATCACAAAAGAGCCTCCTTAGTGTATAAAAAGCTCCTACAAATCACTATTTATACAGCACCTGTTACACAGGAGCTGCAGATAGAGGCATGTGTCATAAACCGATCCGGGTTCTCATCATGACCACCCTGCAACGCAGGTGTACTACTATCTCCCACGTTACAGGTAACACAGACACCAAGAGACTGAGAGCTTGCCCAAGGTTAAGTCACACAAGTGAAGTCACGGAGGAGCTGGGTTCAGGGAAAGGCAGTCGGGCTGGGGACCCGCTGTGAACCCGGTGCCATCCAGCCTCAGTGATAAGGCCAACAGGGATCACGCGCAGGGCAGGTGGTATTCTGAATACACACACCGGGACGCTGACCCTCACTCACAAGTGAAAACACACCGACACGTCATTTCTCGCCACGATGCGGGTCTGATAAGCGACCCCCTGGCAAGGGTATGGGGAGACGGGCCCTTCTGAATGCAGCACCGCTGCGTGCCCAGGCCCAGCTCTGGGGGCCACAATCTGACAACTGTCCCAACCTGGAAGCACACGTCCCAGGCACCCAAGGACTCCCACACGCAAACCCACACACGGCGGAAGCGAGGGCAAGGCCAGTCTCTCTCACTGCCGACGTGTCGAAATCCCAGGAAAACGCCACGTGCCGTCAGCAGGGTTTGGCAGGTCAGTCTTGCCATGTGGGGCGATCGTACCCAACATGACGGCCACAACTGGAACAGAAACACGCACACAGGACTCCCTGACCAGATGCAAGCACAACTCCGTCATCTCTAACACAGAGAGATGGAGGCACAGAGAAGTTAAGATACTTGCCCAAGGACACACAGCTACTTTAAGCGGCAGAGCCAGGTCTGGAAGTAGGTCATCCAGCTTCAGCTTCTGGGTTCCGAACCACTGTGCTCAGGGGCGGTAACCTCGCAGGAGTTCTGGGGGAATTTTCTTGGGAGAAAGGTGTAACTTCTCACATACATTGGGACACTGTGTGGCATGACAAAGATCCTGCTGCCCCAAGATACACGCAGAACAGTGGATGCCGTGGTGGCACAGGGGCTTGTAAGAACGTGTTTCTGTCCCTGGAGAGATCCAGAAACAACCAGTGTGTGGGGGGGGCCCTCTGGGGGTAAGATGGAGGTCAACAGGGAAAAGGGTTACCTTCTTCCAAGTCTGCTTCTATAATCCTTTTTTAAGCTAAATTATTTATCACCTAGTTTTAAATGCCACTTCTCCGAGGTCCCATGTGTCTCTGAGTCCAGGGACTCAGGGGACCAGCCCACACCCTGGGGGTGAGAGCAGAGCCCCAGCAGAGGCCAGGCCCTGGGTCGGGGGAGGACACACAGCCTCCAAGCGAGCGCCTCCTCCAAGCAGGGAAGCTGACTCGCCGCCAGCATGAAAGGAAGTGGCGCTGCCCACAAGCAGGTGTGTGGCAGCCGGGATGGGGAGGGAGGAAGGGGGGAGAGTGGGGGGGGCACAGGGGGGTGGAGACAGGGAAAGGTGTGAGTTGGAGGGGGGGCCACTCTGCTGCCCCCAGGACACAGTGTGTCTGTGCCCAGTGCCCGGCTTCCAGGTACTCGCTGTCGCACTGGACCTGTGCCCTGCCCGTCACCTCACCACCTCACGTCACGCGACAACCCCCAAGGCCACGGCCCAGCTCTGAAGGGGGAGGAGGAGAGCAGGGGAGGAGGGAGGAGGCCACCAAAACATAGACAGCCGGGCTGGGAACTTCCCCTCAGCCAGGGGCTGGTCCCGTGGCCTCCGTAAACAGGTTTCAAAATCATTAGTCAGCACTTTGGCCCGCAGATCTGCCGCCTCAGGCTCCCGGTCCCCAAACTGGGTGTCCAGGGTGCTGGACACTCACCGAAGCGGGGCCCCACCTCGGGCCCTGAGACCTGGGGGCAGTGAGGGAACCCAGCTGAGGCCTCCTGAGCCCGCTGGGCCTGACTGCCTCCCGGCCTGGGCTGTCTGGCCCCGGCTGCCAGCAAGAAGGAATCTCCCTGGGCCCCTCCCCTCCCCCAGCCTGACGCAGGGAGAGACTGGCCAATGCCCGGCCGCTGGAGCAATGTCAACAACCAGCCGGCCCAGACAGGTGGGCCCGGCCGGCAGGATCGCCTGCGCTGAGGACAGGGCCCATGTCAGGGCCACTGGGCCAGACAGTCCCGAGGGCCGCGCCGTAGCTACACACCTCGGGCGGTCCGAGTAACTCCAACAGGGGTGCTCCCTGGTGCCTGTGGCGGTCAGGCAGCCGGGGGCGGCAGGGCCCTCCCAACATGCCCTGAGAAGCCCGGGCTCAGAACTGGGCCGGGAATGGAGAATGAAGTCTCCAGACTCCTGGGCAGGCCACACAGATCTACACACAGGTGCTTAGCAAATTCTCCCAACTTGAGACACCGGCCTAGAACCTTCCACCACTGACCAGGGCCTCCAGCACTTGGCTGGTCTAGGACCAAGCTGTGCACAGGCCAGCCTGGGAGGGTAATGTACCCCCTCCCCACGCGACCGGTACCCTCTCCCCAGCGGGAACGGAGCCCGGAGCCTTACCTGAAAATCATACAAAGCCACGATGTTTTCATGTTTCAATTCCTAGGACAGAAACCCAAATTTCTTATGATCAGGGCAGGCTCACCCAGCACCCTCTCCCCCTATCACTTCCAACACTGCTCACCTTGAGAATCTTGATTTCCTTCCCCAGCAGTGTCTGGGACTTGGCCAGATTCTTCTTGTTGATGCACTTGACTGCGACCTCCAGGTCGTGCTTCTGAAAACCAAACGTGAACGTTCCTCAGGGGCCAGGAATCCCGGAACCATAGAAGGCCACCTCCAGGCCAGGTAAGCGCCTGGGGGGTTCCGATGCCGGTGGCGAGGCCCCAGGTGTGGAATCCGAATGAGGCGTCCGGGTGATGCAAAGGTGGGGGAGCCCCGGATGTGGAGATGGTGATGAAGGGCCCGCGGAGTGGGGCAGGCATAGGAATTCGCGGGTCCTGGGCAGGGTCGGGGGGCCTGGGTGTGGGGCGGGGATGGGGGTCCCAGGTGTGCGGCGGGGAGAAGGGGTCGCCCCCTCGCCGGAGCTGGGGGAGCTGGGTTCGGACGCGCCGGCGCCCCTCACCTCCCGGTGGCGCCCCTTGAAGACCACGGCGAAGGCGCCGTGCCCGATCAGGTCCTTGCGCGAGAACTCGAACTTGCCCACGGCCTCCAGGCCGCCGCGGCCGGGCTCCATGGCGCGGGCGGGCGGTCAGGCGGCGGCGCGGGCCGGGGGCGGCGGGCCCCGGGGGGCGCGCCCCATCGGGCAGGCCGGGCCCGCCTCCAGCCCCACGGGCCGCTCGGGGCGCTCTCGCAGCCCGGGCTGCTGCTGCGGATCCCTGCCCGACTCCAACTCGGGCTCGGATCCGGGCTCCGGCTCGGACTCCGACGGGGAAACAAAAGAGCCGCGGCCGCCGGGCCCCTGAGCCTGAGACGCCAGCGCAGGCGCAGTGCGCGCCGAGAGGCGGGACACGGGGCGGGGCCTGGCGGGGCGGCCGCGCTCAGTGGGCGGTGGGACGGGGGGCGGGCCCTTGTGGGGGCGGGGATTAAGTGGGGCAGGGGCGGAGCCAGGCCTGGACTCGCCCTCTGGGACGGCCGGGGGGGGGAGGGGAGGGAGGGGGACTGTGCGCCAGCTCCCGGGTCGGCTGCCTCCTGTCTGCACAGCCGCGGTAATAGCTGGCAGTGCCACGTGTGCCCCCAGGGCTAGGGGCTGCATTGAATAAATTCTTAGGCGGTCACCTGGCCAGTTCGGTCTGTAGAGCATGGGACTCTTGCTCTCAGGGTCTTGAGTTCAAGAACCATGTTGGGCATAGAGCTTGAAAAATAATAATTAAAATAAGATAAAATTTGTAAAAAAAAAAAAAAAAAAGAAATTCTTAGAAAGAGAAGGGCTGCTTTACAGGTGATGCATTTTATTTATTTAAAAAAAATTTTTTTTAATGTTTTTATTTATTTCTAGGAGAGAGAGAGAGCGTGAGCAGGGGAGGGTCAGAGAGAGAGGGAGTCATAGACTGAAACAGGCTCCAGGCTCTGAGCTGGCAGTCAGCACAGAGCCCGACGCGGGGCTCGAACCCACGAACCGCGAGATCATGACCTAAGCGAAAGTCGGACGCTTAACCGACTAAGCCACCCAGGCGCCCCACAGGTGATGCATTTTAAATCGCATTGGATCATAACAAACTGTCCACCAAATTGAACCAAAACACAGGAAATCAGAAAGTTTCGATAAATCCTTTCATGGGGATAATAAATAGATTCTCAGACACAGCGTTGCATATACATGTGCTCAGATGTAAAGCACTCCAAAGTTTATAATTAACGTGGAAAACAGTGAACTGGGCTATTAGTTGTCATTTTAGAAAACACTGGGAGGGGGGGTGTATACCCGACCTCCATGTGTGAACAACCACATATGCGTATGTAACTGTGTATACCCCATGGTGCTAGGTTATATATACATGTGTAATATATAGCGTAGTGGCTAAGTCATGGCTGACCGTAAGCCAGCCTTTCCATATATTAACTCATTTATTCCCTACAATGATTCTATGAGGTACTTGCTATTATACCACCATTTTACAGATGAGAAAATTGAGGCCCAGAAAAATTAGATGATGTGCCCAAAGTTACTAAGCAAGCAGGGCAAAGAGCCAGATTCTCACACAGGAAATTGTTAACAGTCGCTGCTTTGGGAAGAGTCAAAGAGATGAGGGAGCATAAGGAGAGGTGAGGGCCAAGCCCAGCTAACAACCCACCTCGCCTCCCCCTCAGGTGGGCTGTGTGAGACAGCCCTCAGGCACTCCTGACTGCTCAAGAACAAAGGAAAGGACAAAAAACAAAGCGTTGAAATGATAGAGTCTCAATTTACAAATATCTTAGTAAAATCAGGAGAAAAATCTTATCAACACCAGGAACTCCCTACTGTCTTAAAGCTAATGTTTTCCTAGACAGAAAACAACTTTAACTTGACAACAGCCTCCAGTGATCTGTGAGTCTTCCTTAGCATATGGAAATCCCTTTAAGAAACTTCCCCTTGACTTTACTTCCCTCAGCTTCATAGGGTGTAACCAGTCACCCTTCACAACCCCAGTGCAGCTCTTTCTGCCCTCGGGTCCTGTCCCTGTGCTTTAATAAAATCCCTTTTTGCACCAAAGACGTCTTCAAGGATTCTTTCTTGGCCTTTGACTTTGAACCTGACCCACACCCTAAAACCTTATGAAAAGTACTGTATACCTTAAGTACTAGTGTGAATTCTTTTTTTTTTTTTAATTTATTGATTTTGAGAGAGAGGAGGGGAGCAAGCAGAGGCTAAACAGGGGAAGGGCAGAAAGAGAGAGAGAGAGAGTCTCAAGCAAGCTCTGCACTGTTAGAGCAAAGCCCAACTCTGGACTCAAACTCAAACCAGTTGATCATGACCTGAGCCAAAATCAAGAGTCAAACCGACTGAGCCACCCAGGCGCCCCTAGTGTAAATTATTCCTTTTTTTTAATTAAAAAAAATTTTGTAAATGTTTTTATTATTTCTGAGGGGGGTGAGCAGAGAGAGAGGGAGACACAGAATCAGAAGCAGGCTCTAGGTCTGAGCTGTCAGCAGAGCCCGATGTGGGGCTTGAACTCATGGAGTGAGAGATCATGACCTGAGCCGAAGTCGGATGCTTAACTGGCTGAGCCACCCAAGCGCCCCATAGTGTGAAGTATTCTTATGCTCAAATACTACTTCTGTAAATGCAGAGCACACACCCCCCCTTGCTGCCCTCCACCCTGGGTGGTCGCAGCAGCCTGTGGATGGGTCCAACAGGTAGGCCCCCGCTGCTGCCTTCACAGAGCCACCCAGCCGTGGTACTTCCTGCTCCTCTGGAAGGAATCCCACTCAGCATCTTCTGGAAGCCCTTGGCCTGCACCCAGGCCCTTCTCCGGGCCGCAGGACACACAGGCTCCTGACCCTGGACACTGGCCAGAGGCCACCAGAGCTGGGAGAGACAAGGGGTCCAAGCACCTTGTTTTCAATCCGAGGCCAGCCACGCACCCCTGAGGTCATTCTCCACCCCCTCCGTTGTCCAAGACCAACTGTGTTTGCCCAGGCCCCAGAGCTGCCTCAGCAGGAGAACCTGCCTTCAGGAGTGGGTGGGGACGGGGAGAGGTGGTACCTGCACAAAAGGTCATGAAATTGCAAGGGAGCAAAGTGTGAAGAACACACAGGACAGAGGGTGGGGTCACAGGGTAGCCGAGGGGGCTAGACCCCAGGGCAGGAGCCCAGCCCGCCCTGGGAAGGAGATCTTCACCCTCTGCTCCAGGAAGGACAGTGACGTTAGGGGATGGATGGGTGGGGGTAGGATGTGCATTCAGGTTACTGGGCCCCCAAGGGGAGGCCCCCCAGGCATCCAATCCCCCCCTCAGGCCTTGCTTGTCACCTCCAGGTTCCGGCCCTTCTCTCACTGTCAGTGCTTATATCCGAATTACTCCGATTTCTTATCTGCAAACCTGTGTGCTCACTGCGTTCTGCCGTGACCTCCAGGCCAGCACTCAGGGCGCACGTTCCCAGCTGAGGGCGGGCGAGCAGGCGCCCCGACCCCCTGCCCGGTGTCAGGCCTACCATACAAGTGTCTCTGCGGCCCTGTAGTGCCACATTTTGTGTGTGGTTCTGTGCATTTCGTTGGTTTCACTGATTAGGAAAGGAGGCTGTGGCGTCGGTGCGGGGAGAAGAGGTCTGTCCGGGAGGAGCCAGCCTGGAGCCGCCAGGCTCCGTGGCGCTGAATCGGCGACAGCGTAAGTACCGGGTGCTTAAACAGAAGCGCAGGTAACACAGGTTGTGTACGGAACCGGTGACGAAGACGTTGTGTCCTGAGGCTGGCAGGGACCTAGCCCCGCGTCCCTTGTGCGCAGGCGTTGGGAGCGTGCGTACCACAAACGAGACGTACCTGGGCTGCGCAGGCAGCCCTCCTTACAGGAAGCGGCTGTCACGGCCACAGTGCCCCTCGGACGAGGTCGGACCCCTACCCTCACTCACCTGAGGGAGGAGAAACTGAGGGCCAGAGAAGCGAAGTGACGCCCCGACGTCACAGCGCGACGCGGCTGCTGGAGGGTTTAAACCCGCACCCTCCCGCTCTGCATCGGGCCGTCTGCAAGGCCAGGACTCAGTCCTGTCCCGCCCTCCGGTGTTGTCCACGTCCCAGCACACAGTGAGGAACTTCACTTTTTTATTTTATTTTTTCAAGTTGATTGATTGATTGATTGATTTTGAGGGAGAGGGAGGGGCAGAGAGAGGGAGATAGAATCCCAAGCAGGCTTCACACTGTCAGCACACAGCCCAACACAGGGCTCGAACTTACAAACCATATGATCATGATCTGAGCCGAAATCAGAAGCTTAACAACCTGAGCCACCCAGGTGCCCCGGTCCGTGAAATTTTTTTTTTTTTTTAATGTTTACTTATTTGGGGCGCCTGGGTGGCTCAGTCGGTTAAGCGTCCGACTTTGGCTCAGGTCACGATCTCACGGTTCGTGGGTTCGAGTCCCGCGTTGGGCTCTGTGCTGACAGCTCGGAGCCTGGAGCCTGTTTTGGATTCTGTGTCTCCCTCTCTCTCTGCTCCTTCTCCACTCACACTCTGTATCTCTCTCAAAAATAAATAAACATTTTAAAAAAAGAAAATTGACATCTTAGCCATTTTTAAGTGTCCAGTTCAGGGGCACCAAGCACCCCACACTGACCTCCCGCGGTCACCTTCCACCTCCGTCACCTTCTCGTCCCCCAGACTGGCGCTCTGCCCCCCTGCACGCTGACCGCGGCCCAGCCCCGGCGCCCGCCATCCACCTCCATCTGCTCTAAGGCCCTCACGTAAGTGGGGTCACGCGGTGTTTGTCTTTTCACGACAGTTCCTTTCCCTTCGCAGCGCGTCCTGCAGGATCATCTGTGTCAAAATCTCCTTTTTTTTTTTAAAATAATTTCTGTGCCCAATGTGGGGATGGAACTAGCCAGGCACCCCAGAATTTCTCTTTTCAAGGGTGAATACTATTGCATTACGAGGATAGACCACGTTTTGATCATCGGTTGTCCATTCAAGCATCAATGGGCGCTGGGGTTTCTTCCACATTTTGTCTGTTGTGAATAAGGCTGCTGTGCGCCCTGGGTTACAGACGTCTCCTCACGCTCCCAACTCTCCAGGGCACGTTTGCAGAAGTGGGGTTGTTGCTTCACAGGGTGGTTCTGTTTCAATCTATTGAGGAGCCTCCACAGTTTTCCCCAGAGGCTGCCTCAGTTTACGCTCCGCCAGCGGCGCCTGGGGATCCCCTCGATCTGCGTCCTCACCAACACTTGTTAGCTTTTGATTTCCTAAAAATAGATGCCCAAGTGGGTGTGAAGCGGTTTCTGGCAGAGGTGTTGATTTGCATTTCCCTAATGAGCATCTTCTCATGCGCGTATAAGACGTCTGTCCGCTCCTCTGACCCGTTTGGGCTGTTTGAGGTCTTCGCATGATCTAGTCGCAACCCAGCCACGTCCACTCACCTGTTGGACGCGCGCGGCTGCTTCAGAGCCATGCCTGCAGGCTACTGCAATGGTCTGTGCGGTGGCAAAGCCGTGTCCGCCACCCTGCCCTTTGCAGAAGCCATGGGCTGACCCTCGCCGGGACTCGCCAAGCGGTCCTCGGATGGGCCTAGTAAATGAGGCCGCAGAGCACAGGAGAGGACACGCCACAGTCCTCACAGGAGTCCCACCTGGCTCCCGTCCCTGTCACCCCGCCCACAAGGCTCCCTGCTCCTCTGACCTGGCCGACACCTGGCTGGCAGGGAGGTGGGCCTGGGGGTGAGCGCCCCCCCCCCACGGTAGCAGAAAGGGATGAGGTGGGTCCCCTCCGGACTCAGGGCGTTTCAGTTACCTCCTTGGAAAGTGGGAGAGGCCCCAAAGATAACTAAGTAGAGCAAAGGAGCTGAGCCACCTTCTGGAAGATTCCTCGACAGGGCACCTCCCTGCCCCCGGGTCCCAAGCCTCCCAAGCCTACTCCAGCCTGGCCAGAGCTCATGCTGGAAAGCTCTGTCTTCCTCCAGAGGAACTTGCCAAGCTTCTCAGAGCGCAGGCTCAGTGCAGGGCCTTCAGATGTTGTTTCAGCAAAGGAAGGGTGCCCCCTCCCCCCACAACCCTACCCCTGCCTTTGCTCGTGGAGGCGGTGCTGGTTCTAAGGCTCTGGGAGGGGGTGGGATGGGACTATGCCTCTTGGCTCCCTAAAGGTGGGGAAGGGAACAGCCTGGGTGACGGCTTCCAAGGAGGCTCCTGGGCCTCACCCCTGCCACCCCCTGCCAGCCCCAAGCCCAGAGGGAAGGGCGACACTGTGTCCCTCTACACAGAGAATCCTGGTAGTTTCATAACTCAAAACAGGACCTTCCTCTGCAGCCCAGAAATCCTGTCCCCGAGGCACTTACACGAAGTCCCGCACGGGAAATGCTCGCCACAGCTAAGAGCAGCGCTGGAAACGAACGTCCGTCAGCAGGAGGGGGAGGGACACATCGCGGGAATATTCTCAGCAGCCAGAAGATCTAGACCGAGGTCTGGTCCAGCACCAGTGTGGACGAGCCTCAAAACGCTCCATGCAGAGCGCAGGCAGCCAGACCCAGAGACTCCGATGTCCAGGGCCGGCGGGGGGGGGGGGGGGGGGGGGGGGGGGGGGGGGGGCTCGGTCACCGCAACCGCCAGAGGCCTGATCCCTGCTCTGGGCCGGAGGGACCCCTGGGAAAGGACGGGTGTGTCCTCTGGTGACCGGGGTCGTGCTGGACACATGGCTTCAAAACACACGGAAATGTTTGCATTTCACGTCGCACGAGGGGTGCCTGGGTGGCATCCCACTTCGACTCAGGTCGTGACATCCCCGCGGCCTGTGGGAGCCCCACATGGGGCTCTGTGCTGACATCGAAGAGGCTGGTTTGGTTGCGATTCTCTCTCTCTCTCGGCCCCTCCCCTGCTCACTCTCTTCTCTCAAAAATAAACATTAATTTTTTTTTAAGTCATGGATATGAGTTATACCCCATGAAGTTCATTTTAAAGGGAGTCGCTGACACGTGCCGCCGTGTGGATGAACGCATCCCAAGGCCACACCTTGTAGGATTCCTTTCACATGAAACGTCAGGACCCGGCAAGTCCAGAGACAGACAGCAGGGTGGTGCCTGGCAGACGCAGGGCCGGGGGGCAGGGAAGGCCTGCGTGGGGGTGGGCTCTGTCCCCGCCCTCCCCCCCCCGGCATCACAGGGCATCCAGTACTTACCCTCAGCTCCCCACTGAGGCCCGGGCCGGTCCCGCAGAAGCCGAGGGCCTGGAGCAGTGACTCCAGCTGACGGACTCGGCCGCCCTGCTGGCGGAGGGCACGCAGTCACGAGCCTGGCAGGACACCTTAAAGGCGTGCAGAAGCCCGGCTGGCCCGAGTCACCACAGGGCTTGGACGCGGCCAGGCCAGGCGCGGGGCTTCCTCAGAGTGCCCCCCCAGCAAGCCAGGGCCCCAGCGCCAGATTCCTCCCAGGCCAGGCCGCCGCCCCCTCCCGCCGCCCCTCCCCACCTGCTTCCTGCCCCAGCCCGACTCCCCCCGGGGCCCTCCACGGCCTCGCTGCCTTCGCGCCCCGACTGTGCGGGGCACCCGGAGGCAGGTGGGGGTCCTGTGAACAGTCTAGTCTCAATGGGTTGCTGAATTCACAGATTTTCATAGAACACACGGAATAAGTCCAGGCTGAGGATGAACACAAAGTGCGATCCACCCGGTGGTACATCTGAGGGTGGCTTGGACTTTCTGGAAAGAACGTGTGGGGACAGATGTTTGTGGGATGCTGGCGTCCTTCGACGCCGGAAGGTCAAAGGTAACATGCTGCACAGCCCGTCGCGTGGCCTGCATTGAATGGGCAAGCACAGAGACAGATTGGTGGCTGCCAGGGCCCAGAGCACGATGCCAGGGAGGAGGGACTGCTGACGGGCCCAGGGCTCTATTTTGGGGTGGGGAGAATGTTCT
Organism: Hyaena hyaena; assembly: GCF_003009895.1. Taxonomy (NCBI): domain Eukaryota; kingdom Metazoa; phylum Chordata; class Mammalia; order Carnivora; family Hyaenidae; genus Hyaena; species Hyaena hyaena. Next base: position 461,837 of record NW_024081608.1, read on the forward strand.
GGAGCCAGAACAGACGCGGTGGGTGCACAACGGCGGACGTGCTCACTGCTGCAGAGCTGCTCCCGGGTTCAGTGAGCGGGTGGTATTGTACCACGGGAACCACTCCCCAAAAACTCAGACCTGTCTCGAGCGAGGGTCTGGCTCTGGGGGAGATGCTCTGAGGAGCAGGCTCTGTTCTGAGTAGTGGTCCTGCCACCCTCCCCATTTCACAGGTGAGAACGTCGAGGCCCGACTGGCCCAGAGTCTCCTGCTAGTGCGTGAGCTCAGATGTGAGCATCTGTGTGCCACGGGGCGGGTGCTACCCAGCACTGATGTCAGAGGCCCCAGATTCTTTTTTTAAATTTTATTTATGTATTCTGAGAGAGAGAGAGCGAGAGAGAGAGAGCATGCGCGGGGGAGGGGCAGAGAGAGAGGGAGACACAGGATCTGAAGCAGCTCCAGACTCCTAGCTGTCAGCACAGAGCCCGACGCGGGGCTTGAACACATGAATCATGAGATCATGACCTGAGCCGAAGTTGGACGCTTAACCCGCTGGACCGCCCGAGGTGCCCCTCCGGACTCTTTTCTTAAAGTTCATTTATTTAGTGTGTGTGTGTGTGTGTGTGAGAGAGAGAGAGAGAGACAGAGACAGAGAGACAGCAGGGAAGGAGCAGAGAGAGAGAGGGAGAGACAGAATCCCAAGCAGCTGTCTCAAGAAGCCGGATGTGGGGCTCAATCTCACAACCGTGAGATCACGACCTGAGCTGAAATCGAGTCGGACGCTTTACTGACTGAGGCGCCCAGGTGCCCCTCCACTTCCTTTTAACCACAGGGGCGCCTGGGCGGCTCAGTCTGTTAAGTGTCTGATTCTTGATCTTGGCTCAGGTCGTGCTCTCACGGTTCCTTTGTGCCTGGCGCCTTTCATGCAGCGTCAGCTGTCGGGCTTTGTCTGCCCCGGAGCTGGGTTGGGCCTCATCCCTGTTTCCTGCTGAATAATATTCCCCTTTGCGGGCAGACCCTTGGTTTTCAACTGTCAGTTGATGGATACTTGTTTTCTCTCCCTCTGGCCGTGATGAGAAATTTCAGCTGAGGAAGTCCCAGCCGTCTGAGGAAAGGGGACCTGGCCAGGGCAGCCCAACGTGCCCGTGAGCAGCGGCAAAGCGAGCGGGCAGAGGGACCCACGGGGCGAGGCAGACCAGGCCCGGGAGGCAACCGAGGGGAGGCCCAGCCTCAACCCGGCCCCTGGGCTTCCCGCCAGCCCCAGGCGTGGCCCTCTGTCCTTAGGTGGGGACCCAGCCTGTCAGGGGATGGTGATTTGTGCCCCCAGAGGGGCCTCCGCTTGGGCAGCCCCTGCTCGGGGCGTCTGGGCTGTTCCCTGCTGGTTCCAGGCAGTGCTGACAGTCCAGCAACCCCCCAGCTCCTGGCCACGGCCATGGCCACGGATGCTTCCCGTGGGGTGCCAGCTCCACCCTTCCTGCTGCCCGCCCGGGAGTCCTTCACCCACCCTTTCGAGCACATCTGGAAATCCTGTCAGCTCTATATTCAGAACAGATCCAGGATCCGGCCATTTCTCGCCCCCACGTGAGCGTCCCTAACAAGTTACCACAAACTGGAGGCTTGAGAAGGAAGCCTCCTCTCACGGCCGGGAGGCCACGGCCCAGGATCAAGGTGTGGCAGGGCTGTGCACCTCCCGAGCTTCTGGGGGCGCCCGGTGACCCTTTCCTGTGGCTGCGCCCCCACCTCTGCCTCTGTCTTCACGTGGCTGCCCTGTGTCTGTGTCTCTCCCCTTCTTGTGAGAACACCGACCGATTTAGAACCACCTCCCTTGAACTTGACCGCATCACAACCACCACAGCTGAAAAACCTTACTTCTAAATAAGGCCACATTCTTGGGGCGTCTGGGTGGCTCAGTTGGTTGAACATCCGACTTCGGCTCAGGGCATGATCTCGTGGTTCGTGGGTTCGAGCCCCGCGTCGGGCTCTGTGCTGACAGCTCGGAGCCTGGAGCCTGCTTCAGACTCTGTGTCCCCCTCCCTCTCTGACCCTCCCCTGCTCGCTCGCTTGCTCTCTCTCTCTCTCTCAGAAATAAATAAAAAATTTAAAAATAAATAAATAAGGCCACATTCTGAGTTTGCAGGTTGACATGAATCTCGGAGGACACTATTCAGCCCAGCGCAAGACCTAACCCAGGTGGGAGACGGGCATACAGTTCTTAAAAAACCCCAGAAGTCCCACGTCACCCTGAGTAGGAGCCACTGGACACCATGTCCTTCCCTCCTCCGGCCTTGGCGCTCTTCCTGAACGCACGGGGCACTCTCCTGCCCCAGAGCCTTTGCACTAGCTTTCACTCTGCCAGGAGGGGCCTGTCCTCCCCCAGCTCCCCCCTAGGCCCTGGTCTCCCCCTTCAGACTGTGAGGCCCCCTTTGTCCCAGGGCACTTTTCGCCAACTAACAGACCTTATGTTTTACTTGTTATGGCGTCTATCGTGTGTCTCCCTCACGGGAACGGGAACCCCAAGATGTAAGGATTTTCCAGAAGCTACATCGGCACCTGGCCCTCAGGAAGCCATGGGGGCATATTTGTATGGTCACGTGCGCTGTCCCTGTCTAACGTCCCAGACCCGATGCGGTAACCACCACCATCACCCTATACCAGTCGCCGTCCCGCGGGGAACGGAGCCCCGCTCCAGAGGCTTCACTGCACATTAGGGAAGGGGCTACGCGCAGGGCGCTGGGGCCTCACGAGGCCTGCAGGGCGGGGCGGGGCACCGGACAGGAGCCCTGCTTATACACAGCAGTGCTGGGAGGGCAGCGGAAGTGGGGACTAGGGACCCTCTGGCCCGGGCCTCCGCTTGGCCGAACCCAGGAGAAGCCTCCAGGAACCTGAGCCTGACCCCCATTCCCAGGTGTGGACAGAGATGGTACCGGACACCTGCCTCGGTGGGGGGAGAACGTGGCTCTGGGCGGAGCCGGGGCTCGGACAGACGCCTTGGGGCCCTGGTCCAAGCCCCCCATCACTGAGCCTCCAGGCTTGGGAGAAGGATCCGGAGTCCAGCCTTCAGACACGGAAGGGCAAGGCTCTCCCGCGGGCGTCCTGGAGGGGAGCTGAGCTGCGAACGGACGCACCTGCCCCACCCATCCTCCTCCTCAGGCCCGGAACCCACCCTCCCGACCTTCCTGTAACCAGGCGTGAGCTCTTGGGCGACTTGCTTTTATCCTTTCAAACTGTTTTTTTCTCTGTAAAATGGGGCCATAGTCTACCGGGGTGCTTGCAGCTTCCAGGTGCTGGGCGCCCGGTGGGCGCGGGCCTCCGCCCTCCCGGGATCGGGGCCCGGAGCCAGGTCGGGCCCACGAGCCGTCAGGAGAAGCGGTGCTTTAGCCTCCTGAACGGAGGAGCTCAGGACCGCTGGCTCTGGTATCTGAGCCGGCCAGACACCCATGGTGGGCCCCGCGCCCCGGGGAGCCCCCTCGGCCACCCTGCAGTGACCTCACAGCAGGAGCAAGAAGTAAAGCGCGGCGCTCTGGGGAGCTGTTTGTTACTCCGCGCGGCCCGGCCTGTCCGGACTGCCTGGGGGTCGAGGAGCTGAGTGTCGGGCGCGCTGAGGTCGGCGCCCAGCATACCCGGCAGGTGATTCAGGGCGTCAGGCGGCCGTCCAGCCCGACGTCTGTGCCTGACGTGTCCACTCCGCTCCGTGGTGAGCTGGCGCCTGCGGCCCTCGGGACTCGGCTGAGGACGGTCACCTCGCTGGGCCCGGCCCCGCCCCTCCGGCCCCGCCCCCGCGCCCACACGCCACGCCCCCGCGCGCCCGCCACGCCCCCGCCCTCACGTCCCCGCGCGCCCGCCATGACCCCGCCCCTCCTGTCACGCCCACGCGCCACGCCCCCACGCCCACGCGCGCCCGCCCCGACCCCGCCCCCTCCGGCCACGCCCCTCGCCCGCCCTGACCACGCCCCGCCCTCGGCCACGCCCACGCGGGGCGGCTACTCCCCCGGTCGCCCCCTGCAGGCGGTCCTGCGAGAATCTCCCTTGGGGCCCGGGCTCCTCTTGGGCCTAAGCCCAGACGTCCCTCCGCCCACCAGAGCCAGTCGGTGCCCGCTGTGTGACACCCGCCTCCTTTACCTGCAGGACGTGTCAGCGGATGGTGGGCCCCAGCCTGTCACCACGTTCAAGGGCGGGGAAAAGGAGGCTATCATAGATTCAAATATCGTAGACTGGCAGGGGCATCCCCCACCTGTTGGGATGCGCACTGGGTGCTCCATGTCAGGGCTGAACCTCTAAATTCTATTCCTGGAATCATTACTAGACTGTAGGTTAACTAACTTGGTTGTAAATTAAAAAAAAAAAAAAAGATTTACAAACATAAACATGTGGTCCTGGACTCGGTCTTTGGTTGAACAAACCCGCTGTGAAGACATTTGGAGGAGGGCGCGGGTCACGGGCTGGGGGTTCACGAGCTGGAGCCCCATGCTGGGCCCTGACAGCTCCGGGCCTGGAGCTGCTTCGGATTCTGTGTCTCCCTCTCTCTCTCCTCCCCTGCTTGTGCGCTCTCTCTCTCTCTCTCTCTCTCTCTCTCTCTCAAAAATAAACAAGTAGACGTTAAAAAAGGAAAGAAAGTATAAAGTATTAAAAATAACCATAACCAACAAGTATGTTGAAGTACATGCAGTAGAAATAGATACAAATTGTGACAAAATACCGCGTGGGGGAGTGGGGACGGGAGGAGTACAGGGGCTTTCGCGCGCATCGAAAATAAGTTTTCAGCTTAAAATAGATTTTTGTGACTACGAGGTGTCCTGGGTGTCTGAAGGTAACCACAAAAACCCCTATGGAAAGAGGGCTCAAAGCGCATCAATACCTCAGAGCCACACACGCAGCGAGGCGGCGGGAGAGGAAAACAGGGGGGAGCGGAATGTGAGGGAGGGCTCCGGGGTTTGAGGGCGCGTGGCGCAAGGCCCGGCCGGAACTGCTCCCACTCGGCTGAGCGGCCCCGCCACACTCACTAAGGTGTTCGTGACGATCGTGATGGAGTGGGCCCTCCTTCTCTTTGTCCATCTCAGCATTCTTTCTAAGTTTATTTATTTATTTTGAGAGAGGGAGAGAGAAAGAGAGAGAACACAAGCAGGGGAGGGGCGGAGAGAGAGGGAGAGAGAATCCCAAGCAGGCCCCGCGACCCCAGCACAGAGCCCGACGCGGGGCTCGAACCCACAAGCCGTGAGATCACGACCTGAGCCGCAGCCGGACGCCTAACCGACCGAGCCCCCCAGGCGCCCCCGAGTGTATTTTAATTTTCTTCTCAGCTCTCTAACATCTGCCCAGTTTCCTCCTTGAGCGAGATCTTTAACACCTCCTCGTTTTCACAGCTCTGTGAGCCACGACTGTCCCTGCCGTGGCCTCTTGTAAGAGAGCACGTGGGGTGTTCCGCTGCGCGCTCCTCTGGGCGCAGGTGTGGGGCGAGCCCCCTCGGGCTGGCACAGGGCTGCCTCCCAGCTGGTCCCCGACCCGCTGCCCACCGATGAAGACGCGCCCGGGGCTGGTCCTGGACTTGACTCGCCGTTCACATCAGGCGGCTACGAAACGCTCGCTTCCTCACTCGCGTTTCTCTGGACACAGCTGGGGGTGGCTGCGGGGTTCCGGCCGTTGCAGGGTGTGGGACTTACGTCCCCCAAGGGCTGCAGAGGGTTACACGCCCAGCAGGGCCCCCCTGGCCCCCTCTTGCCCCAACACTGGCCCCCGAGAGCCCTTGACTCGGGACAGATGCTGGTTCCAAAGAGCGCGTCTTTGCCGCCTCCCGTGGTGGCTTCTCAGCTGGGCACCACTTGTCCTCTTTTCTGTGACGTGCCCGCTGTGTCCCCGCCAGCTGCGTCAGGATGGAGGAGGGGCCGCCCATGGGGATCGCCTGGAACAGCACCTGGAAAGGAGTGGGTGCTCTGCAAACAGCTGGGTGGTGAACGCACGAGTGGAGGTGTGTCTGCCCGATGCATGCAACCGATACTTGTTGAGGCCCCAGGACCTTTGCTCAGCACTGGGCGGGAGGAGAGGAAAGCTGAAGGGACCCCGGGCTGCCAGACGTCTGCAGCCTGGGGAGGGCAGTGCCAGCGTGGAGGTCACCGCCCCCCCAGGTCTTCTTGTCCTGCCCAGAGTGGGGGCCCAGAAGCCACTCACAGTGGCCCTGTGATGTGCCTTTGGAAGAGGAGACTGGACATCAGAGCTCCTATTTGAGGTGTCTCGGAGGCGACGGCCCCTGTGCTGTGCCGAGTGTCCCCTTGCTGGGGGCTCGGCCACCTTGGACCGTGTGCTTGCGTTATTCTGACCGTGGCACCCGGGGAAGATGGTCCGAAGTCGTCCCTGCACCCGGTTTCACCCACCAACCGAGCGTAGGGCTGCACGAGACAAAATGGGCATCCGGGCCAGAGAGCTGCTCACCGACATGCTCTGTTCTCCAAGCCCCCAGACGCGTTCTCCGACCTCCCCCCGCAGAAAGCGCGCTTTTTATCTCCCGTCTGGTTCCGCCGCTGACAAGTGAGAACTCTGACACATGGTCCAGATCAATCTGCTGGAGCCGTGATTTCCCTGGGGGGTGTGGTGGCCGAGTCCCCCATGCAGCCCCAGCGCAGCCACGCTGCCGAGACAGCCCCGGACGACCCAGGGACAGGACCCACCTGCTCCCCCCTACCCCTCCCTGGACCAGTGGCCTGCGTAGGGCCGCGGAGAGTGAGCGAGCCGCAGAAGCCATGTTACATGCATTCATGCTTTTGATCAACAGATGCTGGTCCAGGAGGGGGGTGGGGGCTGAGATTCCTCTGCTCCAGCCTGGAGGTCGCGGTGGGGAGCCCCCACCCCCACCCCAGGCACAGCCGCTGGGGCAGCAGATGGGGCGGGGGGTGGAGGGTTTCACCGGAGCGGATGTTTCCTCATCCAGCCCAGCCCGCGTGGAGCCGGGGTGTGTGACCATATGACAAGTCCCTCCAGGCTCCCCCGAGCGAGGCCAGCCGTCCACCCCTGTGCACGATCCCCCAGGGGAAGGGAACTGGAGTCTCCACAAGAATGTGTGCAGAATGTTCATGTCCACGGCCACTCGCTCTCCGTGCCCAAAGGCGGGACCCCCCCCACCCATCGCTGTCCACGGATGAACAAAACGTGGCCGAGGCCTACAGGGAACGGGGAGCGAAGCTCTGCTCCCGCCGCAACCCCGGGAACTTGGGGACACATCATGTGGCAGGAGCAGACACGGCTGGAGCGGGCAGGGACCCCGGGACCCAAGGGGACGGTGGCCCAGGACTGGGTCAGGAGAGCTGCCCACGGCTAAGAAGGCAGAGCAGATGCAAAGGGGGCCTGGCCAGACGCCCTCCGTCAAGGACACCACCCTGCTCCCGGCACGGCTGTTTGAGGGGTGGGAGGGGAGGGCCCAGGGGCGGAGCGACGCGTGGGGGTGGGGCAGCGGGAGGCCGGTCCCCAGGAAGGGCAGAGTCCAGGCTGAGCAGGTTGGCAGGGATTGCATCAGGGTCCACACCGCCGCAGCCTGGAGCTCCTGGGCCATCCTGGGTGATGTAACCCTGGCCACCTCCCGGTGGTGGTGAGGGGCGGCCCCAGGGCCGCAATCCCAGCACACAAGGACATCCGTGCGGCAGCTCTCAGCCTCAGCGGCCGGTGCAGACCCCTGGGGGCCCTGTTCCCCCTGGGACGCGCCCCGTGCCTGGTTCTGGCACACGGCCAGCACACTGTCCCCTTTGCAGCGTGTTCAATGTCCCCAGGCCACAGCCGGCCTGGGACGCGCAGATGTGCACAGATCACCCCGCTTTCCTACACCTGCGGGCGCAGGAGAGGCGAGCCTCACGACAAATCCCCGCCCCGTGTGGCCGTCGTCCCCGCCCGTGCCCCTCGCTGGGAGAGCAGGTGCGTTGCAGCCTCCACACCCCTTCACACCTCAGTGCATCATCACGTCATCACCGTGTCCCAGGAAAGCCTGCCAGCAGGCGGCCGTGGGGGGCCGTGTGCTCCTGAGCTCGGCCCCCTCCCTGCTCTCCCTGTGCTGCTCCTGAAGTCGCTGTGTTACCTTCCCCACGACGGCTGTCTCCCCCCCCCCCAGCACCCCGCACCACCCCGACGCAAGGTGCAGACCTCTCCCGGCCGCAATCGACACACAGGTTTAACACAGTGACGCCTGGGCCGCCCAGCGTATCTGACGCCCACTTTCCCTCCCTGGACGACAGAGCACATGATTAATTCATTAAGTTGAAGCCACGGCCCAGCCGGGTGGGAAGAGGGACCCCTGCATGCGCTGAGTCGGCCGGCGGTACCTGTCATTTGTACATTCACTCAACAAACTCTGGTGACCCTGGCGCTGCTTTGGGCGCGGGGCCACGGCGTGGGGGAGACAGGCCGAGTGGTCGGGGTCTAGTAGGAAGACAGACAAGCGGCCAGCCCCAGGTGGGACGCCCTGGGAGGGGGCCAGAGGGACGTGACTACGCAGGTGACGTCACAGAGTTGCACACAGAAGGCCAAGGCAGGAGCTGGCCTGCTGGTCTGGGGTGAGGCTGGAGCAGCCCGGGAAGGGAAGGGGACGCTGAGGACAGAGCCACCGTGAGGACCCTGGGGGGCGGGGGCCTGGTCTGGTGGGTGTTCCACAGGCCCCTGTGGCTGCCATGTGAGAACACACCAGGCCGGGGCCAGTGCCGTGCTGGGGACCAGTCAGGCTGCTGGAACATTCCACGAAGGGCGGAGAGTGGAGCCAAGCCCGTGCATGGCCTGGTGGGAGGTTTGAGAGAAAAGGTGATGAGGTGTCTCCTGAGTACGTGGAAGGTGGCTTGTCGTCTGTGCCGGGAGGGGCAGGCTTGGGGAAGCTCGGGGCCCGGTATTTCCCCGTGATGGAGCTGAGCGGCCGGTCGGGTCTTCCAAGGGGGGCAGGGCAAGACTTTGAATCTCATGTGGTTTCCTGGGAATGTGGACGGGCACTTGGCCGCCCTGGAGAGTTGGGTCTGTCCCCTCCCGTGGCTCAGTCGCCGCAGACCGTGGCAGGAGCCAGTCCACTGGCCCGCAAGATAAAGTTGCATCAGGGACGCCCTTTGCCCCGACTCTCGGGGTCTCGCCCTCAGCCCCTGGCCGCCACCTGGCCGCAAGTCCCGACAGCCGCCAGGGGAGAACTCCTCGGCCAAGCCCAGGTGACATCCAGACACAGGGCAAGAGCAGACAGGCATCGCTGCCGTAAGCCACGAGCTTTGGGCAACCTGTCACGGTGTCCTGCCCGGGGAGAGTGGGCAGCCGGTGCCAGGCTCGGTCTGCTTTGGCTCTCTCTCACTTCTCTCATTTCTCCGGAAGCACCAGGGTCCTGCCTCCTTTGGAGGCTCAGGGAGGGACAGCAGAGCCAGCAAGGGCCCAAATCCTGGGGGGAGGGGGGCAGGCACACGGGCCCTGTGGCTTCCCTGGGAGCTGGGTGTCCCCTGAGCGCTGCTGGCTCAGTCCCCAGAGCCACGGGGCAATGTCTTCTCACCATGTTTGGGGCCAGCATCGGGCGGCTTCCCCATACCCACCGGCCCCAACACGGGGAGAGCACAGGCGGGAACTCGGCTTCCAGCGCGGCCGCCTGGTTTCCCGCGTTCCCAGGCCTCTCAGAGGCGCAACCCAGCTCCCTGGCAGCTCACTGCCCTTCCCGAGCCCCGACTTCCTCATTCCGAAAGCAAACGCGACCACATCCCTCCCTTCAGGACATCCAGAGGGTCCACAGGAGTCTATATTTGTAAAGTGCAAAACACGGCCAGAACCATAGGACTGTGATGATTCTTGGAGGTGACATGTCCCCCAAAGCCCCCTAAGCCCCACAACCTGTTCCCAGGAAAGGTGGGCGGAGAGGGCGAGGTGTGGCTGAGGTGGGGGTCTGGCCTCGGTGTGTGGCCTACGTTCCTGTGTGTTTCCACGTGATGCCTGCGTCCGCGTGTGAAGCCCCGCCCCCAGTGGGGTGGCATCTGGGTGCTGAGAGTGGACGGGGAGGTCACAGAGGTGGGCCCCGTCGGACCAGTGTCCCCACGAGGAGAGCAGGACTCGCTCTTTCCCGCGAGCATGAGGCTGGGACGCGCCGCCTCACGGGCACCGGGCTGCAGACCTGCCTCTGGGCCGTGGCAGAGCCACTGCAGCGCCCACCACACAGCCCGGGCGCAGCCTGTGCACCAGTTCCCCACCCGCAAGGTGGGAGCCAGAGCAGACGAGTCCCGGCCCCCAAGTCACCTGTGTGGGTGTGTTTTGAAAACCTGCTGCCCACGCTCATGCGGTCGTCACGCGGACGCCGATGGCACCTGGGCCGGGCGTGTGAGCGGGCCCACCAGTGCTCTGACCTTTCCTGAGGGGGTCTCTGGGTCTGTCACATGGCTGCTGTTCGCCTGGGGTGGGGGGCAGTTCTCCAGGCAGGGCCGGCCCAGCCCGGGTAACAACAGAGACTGGCTGAAAACCCCGAAGTCAACAGAAGCAACCAGGCGTCTAGATGGTGCTTCTCCGCAAACGCACAGACCAGGCGCGCAGCGGCCCGGCGACTCCCGCTGCCTCTGCTCACGGGCGCGGACTTGGTGGGGGGTTTGACCACAGGGCATTTGGCTTTAACACAGCAGTGAGACCGCCGCCGCCCTGAGAGCCTTGCGGACCCGTCGGGGCCACTGTGCACCTGGGGGCCAGGGCGGGCGCCCCCTGAGCTGCTGGACGTGAAGGGGGACCCCGGGGGGCTTCCTCCGTGGGCAGGAGGCAGCCTGTTGCCCCGGGAAGGACGCTTGGACAGGCAGAGCGCCTCCCGGCTCCCAGGACCAGACGACACACACGTGGACCTGGATGCAGACCCGCGTGGCCCCGTGAGGGGGGCGGTGTGTCCTCGCACCCCCGCACCCCTGCATCCGCGGGTCTGGGTGAGCTCCTGCCTCTGCTGCCGGGGATGGGGTAGGGGTGCAGGCGTGGGGCCACAGGAGCCCGCGCTCTCCCGAGACTGCGGACGCCTCTGCCCCTCCCTAGAGCCAGGGTGTGGGGTTGTGCAGAGGGAACCCCGTGGGCGGCCCTGCCCTCCCGCACTCCCCGCCCGGGCCTGCCTCCGCCTCGGCCTCCGTCTGACCGCGCAGTCAGCGCCTGCCTTTGTTTCTGTCTGTCCTGGCTCGGGCAGCCTTTCTGACTTACAGGGGCGGGGGGCCAACACGCACACGGGCACACACGGCTGGGCCCACGGGCAGTGGTCTGATTGCGGGGGCGGAGCCGGGGACCTGCATGTGCACCCGGTCCAGGTGATGCCGGCGCTGTGTAGGGGCGCATGTGCTCTCAGCAGGCCCTCCCGGCACCCACTTCAGGGCCGGTGGGAGCCCCTGGGACTAGAGGAGCCCCTCTTCCCTGGACAGGACCTAACACCTGGGGCGACACTGGCTTCCATGAGGAAAGAAAGGACTGCAGGGGTCTCAGCCGCTGGGGGTGGGGCGGCGGCTAGGCCGAGGGCAGGGGTCCAGGCCACGGGGTGGGGGGCTAGGTGCGGGGGATGGGGCTAGGCCAAGTGCCGGGGAGGCTGGGCCGAGGGAAAGGCCGCCTCTCCTGGCCCAGCGTTCGTTCGTTCGGCGCGCGGTCTCTGCCTCTCTGGGCGGGAGGGCCGTCCCCGCACTTCCTGTTGGGAGGCTCCCTGGTTTTGGCAGCTGGCATCCTGGATGCCTCACCGAGAATGGGTGCTGGCGCGTTCTGCACGTCCGCTCTGAGCCGTGCGTGCACGCAGGGAGGGGCTCCGTCGGTGAGCCCTGGCCAAACGTGCCAGAGCCTTGGTTACAAGACCTGACCGTGCCCGGGCCCCGCCCGCTGGCAGCAGGCTCATTTCCCTGGCTGGGCCTCAGCTCCCCCACCTGTGAAATGGGTACAAGGACCGAGGGTGGGGAGGCGCTGGACAGGAAGGTGTTGGTGAACCTCCCGGGCGGAGTGAGCAGCCCACGGGCCTTCCTGGAAGCCCCTGCCCCTCCAAAGTGCAGATGGGTCTGGCGCCAGGGCCGCACAGCCCCCCGGAGGGCCCCACCCTGCGGCTCCTGCCTGCAGTGCACCAGGGAGCCGAGGCTGAGCTGTTACAGAGCAGGGAGCGGTCGTGTTTCTCTGAAATGCTTCAGGAGGCTCCAGCTGGGGGGCTCATCTGCGGGCTGGGGGCAGTGTGGCCGCCGAACGCCCCCCCCCCCCAGCCCTGCGACGCCTGGCTCGTGTTTGAGTTCCGGGTGATCGGCTGCTTGCTCCGAGGGATGGTTTCCGCCCCAGCCGGGCCTCGGCGGAGTCCGCTCGGCTCACAGATGGCGTCAGGCCACGTCAGGGCAGAAACGGAAGGGCAGGCGGCTGCTCCTGCCTCGGAGCCGCGGGGGGCGGGCGCAGGCGGGGTGCGGGCCCGGCCGCGCCCTGGGGGCCCCCCCGGCTGCGGCAGTCAGAGCGGGGGGGCCCGGGCCGCCGGCCGCAGCGCCAGCAGCGGCAGCAGGGGCGCGGCCGCCAGCAGCGGGCCCGAGGCGGCGGGGCGCGGGGGGGCGGGCGAGGTGCAGGAGCAGACCTCGAAGCCGTCCTCGGAGCGGCTGTGGCCGCGCTGTCCCGGCCGCGCGTGGGCCCCGGCCTCCGCGTCCGCGCCCCGCGGGCCCGCCTGTGGGTCGGCGCAGAGCAGCCAGTCCCGCGCCGTGGACCGCGGGTACCCGGGCGCCGCCTCCGGCTCGCCGTCGGGCACCTTCCAGTACTCCTGGCCACGGAAGAAGTAGGCAGCACCTGAGGGGGAGACGGCGTGAGCGCCGGGCAGGCCTGGCGGCCGCCCCGGGCCCCGGGGCCTCGCAGAGTCGCAGCAGGAGGCCCAGGCGCGCAGCGGCTCCGGGGTCCTCCCGACCAGCCCCCCGCGCCCCCCGCGCCCCGGCGCTCACCGTCGGACCAGCGCATGGCGTCGTCGAGCGTGCTGGGGATGCCCCTCCACGGGGGGCTCCGGGCAGGGTGGCCGGGGTCCATGCGCCGTGTGTGCTCATCGAAGCGCCAGTACAGCTGGTCCTTAAAGAAATAAGTCTTGTCATTGTGGGCCCAGGAGAAGGCAGCGTCGACGCCGCCCGGCGGGAGGCCGAAGTCTGAGACGGGCCGCGGATATCCTTCCTCTACGTTATTGTCCTTAAATACCCAGTATCTGTCTCCTGGGGGTGAGAGAGAGCGCCGTGGGCCAGAGCTCGGACGCTCCAGCCCTTGCCCCCTGCCCACCCCCCTCCAACGCCCCCCCCACACACCCCAGGGTCCTCATGAGCATTTACTGAGCACCTATTGTGTGCCTGGCGTGGGGTCGGCCCACCTGCCAGCAGCCCGAGAACACGGGTTCTCGGAGGGCAGCCGCTGCGCAGACGTGCCTCACCCACTCCTGTGACAGGCGGGCCTGGGTGTCCTCGCGTCCAGGGCGGGAAGGACACTCGTCAGGGCCTTGAGCAGACGCGTGCGTGTGCACCTTTGTGGGACTTTACACGGAAGCAAAACACTTACAAATCACCAAGAACTTCAAGTGCTTATGTAAAAGTTTCAAAAGGCGGTTTAAGATGTATCTCGGGTACTTCCTTGACTGTGCTCTGGAAATGTCACTATGTCGTTCAGCCGAGGGGAAGGGTGGGATGAGACACTAGTAAAGTTCTGGAAGGTGTCCTCTGGTCCTCCCCTCTGGCTTAGCAATGAGCAGCCTGCTATGGGGGGGGGGAGGGGGAGGAGGGAAAGGGGGAGAGGAAGAGAGGGAGGGAAACGTTTAAAAATCTTGTGTCTCGGGGCATCTGGGTGGCTCAGTCGGTTAAGCGTCCGACTTCAACTCAGGTCATGATCTCACGGTTCGTGGGTTCGAGCCCCGCGTCGGGCTCTGTGCTGACAGCTCAGAGCCTGGAGCTGCTTCGGATTCTGTGTCTCGCTCTCTCTCTGCTCTTCCTCCGCTCATGCTCTGTCTCTGTCTCTCAAAAATGAATAAACGTTAACAATTTTTTTTAAATAAAAAAATAATAAAAATCTTTTGTCTCAGTCAGTTAAGCTTCCAAATTTTGACTTCAGCTCAGGTCATGATCTCACGGTTCGTGAGACTGAGCCCCATGTCAGGCTCTGCACTGACAGCGTGGATCCTGCTTGGGATTCTCTCTCCCTCTCTCTCTAAATAAGCAAAGTTTATAATAAAAAAAACCTTTTGCCAAAGAAATGGAAAAGATTTCTCCAAGGAAGATATTCAAATGGCCATTAGATAAATGAAAAGATGCTTCACCTAATTAGGGAAACACGAATCAAAACCACAATGAGATACCATCTCACACCCAGTAGAATTGCCTTATCAAAAAACCTGAGGGGCACCTGGGTCACTCAGTTGGTTGGGCATCTGACTTCGGCTCAGGTCATGATCTCACGGTTCATGGGTTCAAGCCCTACATCAGACTCTGTGCTGACAGCTCGGAGCCTGTAGCCTGCTTTGGATTCTTTGTCTCCCTCTTCCTCTTCCTCACTCTCTGTCTCTCAAAATGAAATAAAGACATAAAAAAAACTTTTAGAAAAACACTGAAAATACCCAGTGCTGGCGAGGGTGTGGAGGAAGGGGGCCCATATGCTGTCGGTGGGAACGCAAGCTTGTGCAGCCACCGTGGGAAACAGCGTGGAGGGTCCTGAGTCAGACACAGAGGATCCACCAGCCCCACCTCGGGGTAGACACACAGAACTGAAGGCAGAGAGATGCTTGCACACCCGTGTTCACGGCAGCCAAGAGGTGGAAGCCACATAAGTGACCACTGGTAGACGATGGGTACGCGGAACGTGGTCCATCCAGACGATGGGATATTATTCAGCCTTAAAAAGGAAGGACATTCAGACACACGTGGACCTTGAGGACAGGACGCTGAGGGGAACCAGCCGTCACAAAGGACACACACTGTATGGCTCCACACGTATGAGGCACCCGGTCAAATCCGCAGACAGAAAGTAGACGGCGGGCTCCAGGGGCTGGGGGTTGGTGTTTGATGGGGACGGTGTCCGCTTGGAAAGATGGAAAAGTCCTGAAGGTGGACGGCGGTGGTGGCTCTGCGCAGAGTGAATGTGCTAACGCCTCTGAGCTGTGCGCTTAGATGTGCCCCAGACGGTAACTTTTATATGTGTGTGTGTGTTTTACCACAATCAAAAGTAAACATAATTTTTAAAAAAATCCTTTGCCAGAGACAGGAAACAACCGAGAAGGGGCGGGGATGAAGGAAAGGTCGGTCTACTGCAGAAGGGTCCCCAGACGCCCCAGAGAGGGGACAGATGTGCCCACAAAACAAAGGGCAGGAGAGGTCAACCTCCCCCGCGACGCGAGGAGCTGGCGACCTTACACTGGGGGACCTCAAAGATGCGCGGGCGCGGGGAGCAGCGCCAGGCCCCTGGGCGCTCGGAGCGCGTCCCTCTCGGTGCCTCCCGCTGAACGTGCGAAACCAAACCTGTGGGGAGAAGCCGCCAGGTGACGCAGGGGCGGGGGGGAGGAGCTGGGGGGAGGATGACGCTCCCGACGCCCCGGAGCGGAGGGGGGGCAACTGGGGGGAGATGATGCTCCCGACGCCCCGGAGCGGGGGGGGGGGG